>NW_024868240.1:535292-623185 GCF_013358625.1 Macadamia integrifolia
GTTGTAGAACACTTGTTGTTTTTACATAACATATAAAAAACCTAAACATTTTTAACCATTGAACATGAGTAGATCTAAGAAATTTGAAAAAATTGAAACCCTCATTTTCTCTTGAAAAAAGTTTGTAAATCCTTATAAATCTAATGATTTCATGTAATAATGATGCACAAAATGTGATTCTAAGTATGATGAACCTTAGATTTATAAAAAAACTTGAAAATCTAAGGTTAAAATTGAAAAAAGTGAGTAAAGATTCAAGAACTTACTATTCAAATGTTTCAACTTTCAAGTTCAAGCCTTCAAGGTTCTTCTTGGACTATGTTTCTCTCCTTCTTTGAACCATTCACTTCCACAATGAAAGTTTCAATCTACCATTTGAGTTTAATTGATATTTAAGAATTTTCTCTTTGAAATATTTTCAAGGTTAATACACCTCAAAGAAAGTTTCTCAAGCACAAGTTTCTCGGACTTTCCAAAGCAATATTTTAGATGGATCAATTAATCAGAAAAATCAAGTTGCATACCTAGGCGGTCGAGATTTCCTTCATAACCCTAGACACGAACAACTTCCTCAAAAGCAAAGGCATAATCTCCGGGAACAGCATACCAAGTTTTTGGTCAACCAGTATGGAGAAAATTCAAGCGGTGAAGCTCATAATCTTCCACATGCCAAGCAAACCAGCTGAACAACATTCCAATGTAAACCATGGGAGAAGTAACACCAGGGACTTCGTCCGACATAAACCACGTAAGTGAGCCATGGGACCGTGCTATAACTTGTAGATTCCAAGGACTGTTTGAAAGCTTCCAGCCAGCTGTACCTTCCCTGCCACTGCAAGTATTTGGAATCTTTTGCCTCAATAACTTTAAACCCTCATCCGGCATGTGTGAATCACAGGGGAAGAAAGAAGCAAAATATAGAAAATTGTTGGTGAGTGTGAAGTATTTGTTTCAAACAACAAAAAATTCACACTTAAGTAGCCGTATCGTACCGATACGGTACGATACGGCTCGATACTGTACGATACCTTCGATACATATCGATACTCGGTAATTTTCAGATTTTTAAAAGTTCGTATCGTAGAGTATCGTACGTATCGGTACCGATACGGTACGGCACGATACGATTCGTATGATAAGCCGATACACAGAGGCCCAAAATTCCCCGTAGCGTATCGGTATGTATCGTGCCGATGCCTACCGATACGGCACGATACGCACCGATACTTAAAACCATGTTTCCGAGAGAGTTTTCAGATTTGTCAAGCCCTATTAAATCAGAATCAACTAGCAAAGGAATTCCAGTTTTCAAGTCTAATCGATCTCCAATATCTCCTCCATCTGAAGTCTGATTTGTCTGGTCTTGCTAGGGGCTGTTCCACATCATTAGTGGATCAATCGATCCATCTTGGAAGAACCATTCAAGGCTACCCGTTGCTGTCCCTGTAGAATTCTGACAAATTCTCTCTCCTAGGTATGATTTTCAAAAAAGTGAATATCTCAGCAACTGACCGTTGGAAGTCCTTCAACTTTTTAGGTTTTTGTACTCTTCCTAGGGACTACCTAGGGCCAAGAGTGCAGCTCAATTGGAGCCCTACAGACCTGGCCACACCTCTCTCTGTCCAGACATATTGCAGGTCTTTCTCTCTCCTATCGGGATGGGTTTTGGGCTGGTTTTTCTTCTGTATTGGTATTTTACGCTTGGGGGTTTATTTGATGGTCTTATTCCCTTGTTTTTTAGTCCTATTTGTCTTGTTAGGGTTTATAAATTGTGGGGGTTAGTTTCTTATAATCTACTCCTACATTACTTTTTGTGACATGATCGGAAAGGTTGCCTTTTGCGCTATAATCAACCATCTTTGGATGGAGTGGAATCTTTGTAGATTGACTTCCAACTCTCGCTCATATGATAAGATTTGGAAAGCCATCTACTTTGATGTCAGTTCCAAACTTGTTGCCTTTGCCCCCATTCATTTATAGACACCCCAAGGAATAGACTTACTGTTTTTCCTTTCGCTTTGTTTATCCATATAGTGTCCTCTGAAGGATTTAACACTGGTGCACTAGTTATATAGTTCTAATATGTTGTTTCTCTACATTGGAGCATTTGGTTGAATTTGGGTGTCTTGGGTTGTTTATCTCTTCTGGGAGGAGGGCAGTTATTTTAGTCACTCTTTGGGCTCGGTGTCAGTTTGATGCTATTATAGGTATGGCATGTTTTTCAATTAAAGGGCAAATTTGCTAGCGTTTTACTTATGGCCATTTACGATTAACCTAACCTTTTCTTTTTTCTTCTTTTAAAGGATATCCTATAATGGAAAAAAATGAATAATATTTTCTAATGCCTTATTCATTGATGGTTCTCTCATTTTAAGGGAGACTGATGGTGTTGTAACTGTTCCCCTTTCCTGAATCAATAAAACTTTGACTATTAAAAAAAAAAAAAAAAAAAAAAAGGTAATAGTGTTTTAAATGCCTCTCACTGACTATGGTTTGCATATGCTGATTTGAAGTGGAACCAGTGCTAATTGGCTGTTGTTATTCTTGGGTCCAGGTTAGATCACCATCTCTCGGGGACAAGTTCTCAAGCATGCATGGTCAGAAGGGTGTTGTTGGACTGTTGGAGTCTCAGGAAGATTTCCCATTTACGCTTCAAGGGATAGTTCCAGATATTGTGATAAATCCTCATGCATTTCCAACACGGCAAACTCTTGGCCAGCTTTTTGAGTCTGCTTTGGGGAAGGGGATTGCCGGTGATGGTTCGATAAGATATGCCACCCCTTTCACTACGCCCTCGATTGATGATGTCACCAATCAGCTGCACAGGTATTATGCTGGACTTAATGGATCCTTATCCTTATTATTGCGCAAGGAACCTGAAGGCAATTGTTTCATTCTACCCTAATTTTCCTAAATTGTTGGTATGAGCTCGATGAGATTTTAAACTTATTTCTGTCAACCTCTGGACCTCCCAATGCTTTTGTTGCTTGAGAACCTATGCTTCAAGAACTTATCAAGCATTTCTACATTTGTTTTTTTCCTTTACATCCCCAGTCCTCACCCCTTTTAATGAAATATGATGTTCCTGTTTTGAAAAACCCTTTAGGGCTGGATATGAGAAGTGGGGATCTGAGAGATTTTGTAATGGTCGAACTGGTGAGATGATGGAGTCCTTGATCTTCATTGGCCCTGCATTCTATCAAAGATTGATCCATATGGCTGAAGATAAAGTGAAGTTCAGGAACACAGGGCCAGTGCACCCACTCACACGGCAGCCAGTATCAGACCGGAAGCGTTTTGGTGGGGTCAAATTTGGTGAGATGGAACGCGACTGCCTCATAGCCCATGGTGCTTCAGCTAACTTGCATGAACGCCTGTTCACACTCAGTGATTTCTCTCAGATGCACATATGCCGCAAGTGCACCAACATTGCAAGTGTTATCCAGAGGTCATTGCCTGGAGGCAAGAAGATTCGAGGTCCGTATTGCCGGTTTTGTGAGTCTGCTGAGAACATAGTGAGGGTTAATGTGCCATATGGAGCCAAGTTGCTCTGCCAGGAGCTTTTCAGTATGGGTATATCAGTCAAGTTTGACACTGAAGTGTGTTGAAATGGACGTTCCTTGTATTTTTTCCTCATAAGGGTGTTGTCTATACCTCTGATTTCTCTTCAAGAAACACAAAAAACTTCTGTGAGTAGGTTTTGTACCTGATACAATCACTTGGAACAACCAGCTTTTTGGACCCAATCCTTAAAAGTAATGTACAGCTCATTACCCTTTCACTCCATGTTTATACTATTTGATTGCAGATCTTGATGGCACCTCCATTACATTTTGGTTTAAAGCCCTTCAACTCAGGTTTCTGTTCAATCCAAACATTCGGATTGAAATGAGAATTTTGAATAATACTCTTTCAGTTCGATTATAGGACGGTTTGAATCCAGAGGTTATGCTCGACCTGTGACTTGTGCATGCTGATATGAAAGTCCTTTTTTATAATCACATCGCAAAAATGCCTTTGTACAAAGTAAAATATCGTTTATATCTCCTGAATGTTTACCATATTTTCCATTAATTATTCTTGTTTTATTTATGAATAAAAAAAAGAGGTCATGCAGCATAGGAAGAAAACCCACCTACAGTCCCACTCCCATCCCCTCAAAAATGAAAAAACGAAAATTTAAATTGAGAGAGATGGGGGCTGGGGTTGTCAGGTCGAGGTAAGCAAACTATGAGGGAGAGGGATAAAAAGGTTGATGAGTTGCAGAGTAGCTGGTGAAGGGGTGGCTACACCTTTACCTGTTGCAGAGTTGCTCAAGAAGAGATGTGATCTGTCAAAACAGAGCATGGTTAATGAAAGAAAGCTCAAACGCCAAGAAGTCACTTAAGTTTTTCCAATTGCTTCAAACAAACAACGGATGTGTGTTACTGCATTTGTGTTATGGCTAACATTTGCCCTTGATGATAATGTTTCTTCATCTTGGGACGCAATTGGGACAGTAAACCTCAAAAAAACTGCAATGGTTGATGCTCTGCATGTTTTGTAGTTTTGAACCCTCACCTTCTATGTGATTGTGCCCAAGAGCCTTGGGGCACACGGTGCTGATCCATCCTCTGTGATAACTCATCCTGCTTCATAAAAATCTCTTCTGCTAGCTGGGAATGTCTAGGACTGGCTCATTGAGGTTCTTTTCATTCGTTGGGATGAAGATTCATTACTGTTGCAGCTCAAGTATGGGTTGCCTGAAGACATGGAGGTTAAAACAATTGGGCCGTTGAAGGTTGAAGGTTGAAGCAGAGCAGGATTGCAAATGGGTTTCTTTCTCTACAATCCATTTCCTTCATTTGAGATCTAGAGCCCAAAATGATAGTTTGACTTTGGACCTTAGGTTGGTAGTATATGTTGTATGTTGTGGTTATATTCTCTAATATGCCAATAAACAATGTAGTAAACAAACACACATAATTCGATTTTTTTTATTAAATTAAAACATCTAAAATATGCATTAGGAATTAGTAGATATGAAATTATAAACCATTTGATTATTATCAAATAATACAAATGGTTCATTACAAAGAGTAAAAGATATGGAAGTCAAGAATATAAGCAAGTAGACCCTCTTGCACAAATCTTTCAAAAATACAGCAAATGTTGCATTTCGTTCACCTCCCAAATTAATCACTGTTGTGCATATTCAACAGAATTTGGAAACTCTTAACCAGTCATTGAAATCATTAATGAATGATTAATAAATTTGTTTTAGTAAACTCAAGAGAAAGTGTGTATCCAATGCACACAAGTTTGAATTCAAAATATCTCTTAATGAATTCAAATAATGTTGACATGACCATAATTAGTTTTATTCTTACCTTGTTTAAGTTTTATTATTTACTATTTACTATAGTAAATCTTTTGGATAAGGAAGCTTAGTCAGCGTATCTTGTAGATAGGGACGCTTAGTCAGCGTTATCCTACTTCCTTTATTTGATTTATTGTAATCTTCTTATAAATAAGAAAGACTCTGTGTCAAATCATTCTCTAAATCTTTGATTCTCAACTTGGTATCAGAGCCAAAAACCATAAAAAAAATTTCTTCTTTTTTTTAGGTTTTCTTCTCAGCTCTTGGGGGCCCTCATCTCCTAGTCTAGCATGGTAGACTAAACTCCATTTCATGCAAACCTAACCCCTAACCCACTGTGCCTTCTCACATCGCCTGCTTTCGCCTCCGTCGTGACATTGCTGCCTACGCCTGCCCGAGCCTCGCCGTCATCGTCTCTCTTCTTGCTGTTGCCCTACGCTTTCTGTTGCTTACGCCTACCTGCGCTTGCGCTTGCATCTGTGCCTGTTTGCATTTGCGCTTGTTGCTGCCTACACCTGTTTCTTGCTGCCATTAGTTTCCCTTTGCGCCTGTCTGTGTAGTCCACATGTTCTTCTCTCTGAGCCATGACTACAGTGGTCACCGTTCAAGCAATTAGTCCACTCTTCATCCTATATCCATCAAACTTAATGGTCATAACTACCTCATGTGGTCTCATGGGAATAACTTTTCTGGTTTTCTCACTGGAGACACTCCTCAACCGACTGATCTAGTCGTTGCTAACACCTTGTTAGCCAATGATGCTATTGTTATGTCCTTTCTAATCAACTTATGGAAGCTGCTATCAGCCTAAGTTTTGTCCTATTTAACTTTGCTAAGGATCTCTAGGATGCAATAAGGCAAACCTATTCTCAGGGGAGGAACTATGCTCAAGTCTATGAGATTCGTCAAACTGTTCATTCCACCACTCAGAAAGGGTTCTCTCTTTCAGCTTATTATTCTACCTTATGCAATCTATGGCAACAATTGGATTTCTATCACCCAATCCCTATGGCATGTCCTACTGATGCTAGTACACTTTAGAAGGACCGTGACATGGAATGGGTGTGTGACTTTCTGACAGGTCTTAATCCTGAATATGATCAAATCAGGATATAGGTTTTGGGTCGTGAAAATTTTTTGACTCTTGTCCGGGCATATAACTTGGTTCTATATGAGGATCATCGTCGCTTTGTTACGCTACCCTCTACAGTTCCTGTTCGATCTGCACTACTAGTTACTCTGACTGCTGAAATCTTGTCTAAGGGTTCTACCCCTCCTTAGGAAACTGTTCAATGTGATTATTGTGGTCGCTCTCGCCATACTAGGGAAACATGCTGAAAGTTACATGGTCGTCCCAAGGGTGGGTGTAACAACAAAACTAGAAAACAAGGCCCCTAGGAGCATCTGTCTGAGTCTGTTGACAGTGCCTCCACTACTGCACCGTTCTCTCCGGATCAAATGGCTGCCCTCAAGCAACTAATGACACAGTTAGGCACTTCTCCTACTCCTTCTCTTGTGTCCAACCTTGCTCAAACAGGTAGTTTTCTTGTTTCTTCCTCTCATTCTCCTTTATGGTTACTTGATTTGGGTGCTACTGATCACATGACAAGTAGCTCTGAGGTCTTTCATACTTATATTCCTTGTTCCAATCGGGATAAGGTACGTGTGACTGACAATTCCTTTTCCCCCATTTCAGGTAAAGGTTCTGTTTCCTGTACCTCCACAATTTCTCTTCCATCTGTGTTGCATGTCCCAAAATTATGTGCTAATCTTGTTTCCATCTGTCGTTTAACTGAGGAGTTGAATTGTTCTGTTCACTTTTTTTTTCTACCCATTGCCTTTTCAGAATCTGGTGACAGGTGCAACAGTTGGATATGGTCAGGTTCGTGATGGGCTCTACTACTTGGATTCTTCATCGGCTATGCTTCCTCTTATGGCAGCGTATACTCTCCGTTTTGACAGCTCTCTCTCTCTCTCTCTCTCAACTCCACCAGTGGCATTGTCGTCTGGGACATCCTTCTTTTCATATTTTACATCTTATGTTTCCTATTTTAGTTAAACATTTTGGTTTGGAACAACTTAAGTGTGATGTGTATGAGTTTGCTAAACATACATGCACTTCTTACTTTCTTACTGAAAATAAAAGTGACATTCCTCTTTCTATTATTCATTCAGATTTGTGGGGTCCTTCTCAGACAATTGATAGGAATGGGTTTCGTTGGTTTATTACTTTTATTGATAACTGTACTCGTTTGACATGGGTATACCTGTTGCATAATAAGTCTGATGCATTCTCTTGTTTTAAATCTTTCCATGCCATGCTTCGTACCCAGTTTGAGGCCATTGTATGAGTCCTTCATACTGATAATAGCACTGAGTATATAGATGGGGAGTTCCAGAAATACCTTGATTCTCAAGGCGTTCTCTCCCAAACATCTTGTGTTAGGACACCTGAACAAAATGGGATCCCGAAGTGAAAGAATTGTCATCTCCTTGATGTTGCCCAAGCTCTAATGTTTGCTACTGGTGTTCCTAAATATCTCTGGGGCGATGCCATTCTTACTGCTATCCACCTTATTAACCGAGTTCCCTCTAGTGTACTTAACTTTAAACCCCCAATTTCTTTTCTCCCTGATCCTACAATTGTTTCTAGTCTTCCTCTTTGGGTATTTAGGTATTTGGATGTGTATGTTTTGCCCATAATTCCTCTCCTTTAAGGTCTAAGATTGATCCTTGGGCTCTAAACTGTGTTTTCTTTGGTTATTCGGCTTCTCAAAAGGGGTATAAGTGTTATCACCCTTCTACTCACCGGTTGTATGTCACTATGGATGTCACTTTTCATGAGTCTGAGGTGTATTTCACGTCACCTCTTCAGGGAGAGTCTTGAATAAGAGCCTCCTTTTATTATTGATACATCTCCTATTCAGAGTATGCCTCCCATTCAGGGGGAGCCACCATATCAGCCTGTAAGAGATGTGATCACTTACACTCGGAGGTCCAAGGAATAAGATGCCAAGGAACAGGACACCATTGGTAACCAGCCATACCCTTCTGAAGCACCTCCATCGGATCCATCACTATTAGGTAATATTTCTCCCATACTTGATATTATACCTTCTGCTCCTACAGTAGACGATCTTCCTATCGTTGTTAAAAAAGGAGTTCTTTCCTATACCAAGCTTCCCATTTCTAATTTTGTTTCCTATGCATCTTTATCTCCCTCCTATAGGGCCTTTATTTCTTTGTTGTCTTCTGTGTCTATTCCATAGGGTTGGAAGGAAGCTATAAATGATCCGAAGTGGAAAGCTACAATGGTTGAGGAAATGTTAGCATTAGACAAAAATGGTAACTGGGAACTTGTTCTTCCCCCTAAGGGGAAGAAATTAATTGGGTGCAAGTGGGTGTTTACAGTTAAGCAGAAGGCTGATGGAACAGTTGAGTAGTACAAGACACGCCTGGTGGCTAAGGGCTTTACCCAAACCTATGGGATTGATTACCAAAAAATCTTTGCCCCAATTGCAAAAATGAACTCTATCAAGGCATTGCTATCTGATGTTGCAAATCTGGGATGGAATCTTCAACAACTAGATGTCAAGAATGAATTTTTGAATGGACATCTTGAAGAGGAAATTTATATGGATGTTTCTCTTGGCTTTACCACTCTTTCCAGTGTCAGACATGTTTGCAAGTTGAAGAAGTCATTGTACAGCCTCAAGCAGTCTCCTAGGGCATTGTTTGGTCAGTTTATGAAAGCTATGATAAGCTTTGGATATAGACAGAGTCAAGTTGATCACACCTTGTTCACAAAGGCGAAAGGTAACCAGGTCACTGGTTCGATTGTCTATGTTCACGATATTGTGATTACTGATAACAATGATGAGGAGATCTCTAATCTTAAGGCCTTACTAGCAGAAGAGTTCGAGACTAAGGACCTAGGAACTCTTCAGTGTTTCCTCTGGATTGAAGTGGTCAGATCTAATAGAGGTATCTTTATTTTCCAAAGAAAGTATGTTTGGATCTCCTTAGTGAGACAGGTATGCTTGGGTGCAAGCCTGCAGATGCCTCTATGGAGGTCAATCATCAACTGAGTAGTGCAATAGGTGACTCTGTTGATAAAGAGTAGTACCAAAGACTTGTTGGCCATTTGATCTACTTGTCCCACACCAGGCCCGATATTGCTTATACTGTGGGTATTGTTAGCCGTTTCCTTTGAGATCCTAGGATACTCACCTAGATGCTGTGTACCGGATCCTACAGTATTTGAAATCCACTCCTGGAAAGGGTATTTTGTATTCTGATTAGGGGCACTTGAAGATTGAGGCCTTTACTTATGCTGACTGGGCTAGATCTATTGATGATCGACGATCTATCTCTGGGTATTGTACTTTCCTTGGAGGGAACCTTGTTACTTGGCATAACAAGAAACAATCTATCGTGTCTCGGTCTGGTGCTAAAGCCAAATATCATGCAAGAGCTCAAGGGTGTGAGCTGGTCTGGCTTAAGAGCCTATTGAGTGATCTCCAAGTTAATGTTGAAGGTCCTATGCATTTGTATTGTGATAACAAGGCAGCCATCAGCATCGTCCACAACCCTATTCAGCATGATAGGTGAAATAACCTAGAGGGGGTGAATAGGTTATGCTAGTGAAATTTAAAATCTTTTCGAATTCCTGAAGTGTGATTGTAAAAAAAAAATACAGAATAAAAATAAACAATCACACTACACCAAGATTTATAGTGGTTTGACTTAACTTGAGTCTAGTTCACTCCCTACAAGTTTTACTTGTAAGGTATTCCACTAGCTCTCCCTTTTAGTACAGTAGATAGGGAAGAAAAACTTTTATAAAATCTTGTTTAGGGCAAGAGTATACTTACAATCTCCTTCAAGGTAGAGAAGCACATTTTACATTCCCGTTTAATGGTGGAGAGACACCTTACTCTTTTAAGGATAAGAGGATCCTTACACAATCCTAATTACAATCTAAGAAAATATAAAAGCAAGAATTTAAATAAGTGGAATAGAATTGTTTGAGTTTTCCTCGTGCAGTGCGTGCAAAATGAATATGCAAAGTGAATGATTGAATGCACCTTTTATAGTCTCCCTTGAGTATAGAGAGAGGTAAAGAAGACTTTACTAGAATCTTGAGTTCTTGAAGAACGTGTTTGACTTCAGTCCATGAACTCAATAAAATAATGGTTGATCCTCACAAATGACTTTGATATGATTGCTAAGAGCTTCTTAATTTTTAATTATTAAAGTCATCAGTGGGGTTTTTATATAGGTAGAGACTAGGCTTAATTAGGGTAACAAAATCACCCAACTTGGAAGGAGAATAATCTTTAACGGATAGAAATTTTCTCAACTGACAATTGCCGCTTCCAACCGGTAATTACCACATCCAAGTCTAGTTGTCAAAATTAACTATTAGAATCAAAATATAACCATTATATAGTCGTTGGTGGTGTTTTGAGGTGAATCGAAAGTTGCCAGATGCCCTCTGTAGGCTAAATCAGAGAGGAACATTTGATTCAAAATTGATTCGACAAATCGGTTCAATTTTTGATAAAATCCACAGTTGTCGGTTCCATCAGATAATTGTTGGATGGTCTCTGTTACCATTATCTGATGAAAAAATCGATCACAGAGACCAGGCAGTAGTTGCCGCTTTGATCCGACAGTTGCTGGTTGGTCTTTGTTTTGTGTTTTGACTGCCTAGCAATCACACAAAGACTGTCCAATGCCTTAGGTTGTTTCTTATGTCTTTTCTAACACTAAAATGCGTGAGTGTAGTGCATGTTAGTGTGTGTAAATTATAACCTAATCTAGAGGTCTTCAAGTTTTTAATTCTTCAAGTCTTGAACTCTTCAAATCTTCTAATCTTCAACTGTTCAAGTCCTCTAGTTATCAATTCTTCAAGTCTTCAACTTTTCAATCATGCAACTAGAGTCTTCCTTTCAATCACTTTATGCCATATCACGTCTTGAGCTTCAATGGGTGTAAGCTTATATCTTGAAATCAAGTGTATTGGCTGTGGTCTTTTACATGACACAAGAAAGATAGCTGTTAGAGCATTACTTGTTTGTTATCATCAAAACCATTATGGAGAGGGATATTCCCAACAATCTCCTTTTTGGTGATGACAAACAAGTAGATTAAAGAACACAAAAAATATGTTAAAGCAAAGCAAATAATTCTTTAATCAACCATGAATCGACCATGAATCCTTCTCCCCCTTTTGTCAACAACAAAAATGGGTGAAGAATTAAAAATCTATTCTTGTCTCCCTTGAGCATGTGCATAAAAAAAAAATAGAATTTTATGTAATGGAGACAAGGAGGCATAAAGCATATAAAAAACACATAGTCAAGCAACATTGTTTTACTAGAATATAAAAGAGGTTCATAACAGTATATTGCCAAATTCCATACTTAGGGCACTACATCAAAACATTAATAAATTAAAGTTTTCATCAAAAACATAAAAAAAAGGCTATAAAGGCTACTGCTCAGCCAATGTTGAGAGCAGAAAGGATCTCCTGAGTCTTCTCATCAATATGAGTCATGATGCGTGATTCCATTTCCTCCAGCTTCTTATCGAGCATCGCCTCAGTCATAGGTTGACTAGAGGAGCTTCCTTCACCTTCTAAAGTAGTGCGAGGATCCCTGATTCCCATGTGATGGATGGAGTTGATGTCAAAGGCTGATTTCTCCTCTTTAGCATACTCTCCGCTGAGATCGACTCCAAAGTGGGCAAAGATTTGCCCCAACATCCTGCCATAGGGAAACTTGTTGATGCATCCCTTACCACTGGTGTGAATCATGTGATGGATAATGAGGTATGAAAGATTAATATGGAGCCCTTCACAAACACAGTAGGTGCTGAATGCTTGAAAGGGGCTAATTGCATCTCGGTGACCACTCTTTGGAAGGATATTGAGAGAGATAATATAGTAAATGATTTTGGCAAGCTTAGTGAGTTCATTACTCTTTATAGCAGCCACTCCGAGGTAGTTCTTTATGATTTTCCTATAGACCTTGTCTTGATCCATTAAGTCCCTGTGGTCTTTCTTGTTGATGAGGTATTTGAGATGTCCGGTAGGGAGAACATTGAGTAATTCTCCCAACTTCTCAATCCCAAACTCAATATCTACTTCCTTGAAAATACTCTTGATCCGAATGTTTTCCTCATAACCTTCAACCCTAAGGTTGTAATAGAAAAGTCTAACGAATCTTGGGTAGCATCTAAACCCACATTGGAGTATTCCAATCCAACCAAGAACACCAAAGTAGTCTTCTAAACCAAAGGTGTAAAGAGAATTAGTGTCAATGTCCTTACCAGCCTCAATCTTGCGATTCTCAAACAAATCCCATGAGTCCATCACTTCTGTGGGGACAAAATCCACCTCAGGTCCTGGTCTCTTATTGCTAACACGAATCTTCATAGGAGCCATGGAGGTAGGAGAAGATAGGAAGAGAAATAGGGTTTGGAGGAGAAAAAAGTGAGAGATTTAGAAGAACTAGGATTTCAGGCAAGGGGGTTTAGGGTTCTCTAGTTTCGTTTGGAGGCAAAGGAGGTGGGAGATGAACAGTGGCTTAAAAATCCCTTAAAAAGGGCTTAAAAAGACCTATCCAATGGGTTTAAGTCGTAAACTTGAGAGGAACCAGTAGTTGCCGGTTAGAAGTGGCAATTGTCGATTGACATAGAAAAATTGATTTTTGAGCATTTTTCAAGAATTTTTTGGATTTTCATGTGAATAGGGGATTTTCAAGTATGAAAAGGCAGTGAATTTATCCAAAAGGATTACAAATGGAGTACTAAATCGGTCTTTACTAAGAGATTTAGTGAAAATGTCAGCCAATTGTTTTTCAGTTTCGATGTACTCAAGAGTGACATCATCGTTTTGTATGGTATCTCTTAGGAAGTGGTGGCAGATATCGATGTGCTTGGCCCTTGTGTGTAAAATGGGGTTCTTACTCAAGTTGATAGCACTTGTGTTGTCACACATGATTAGGCAAGCATCAAATTTAACTCCTAGGTCTTGGAGTGTTTGCTTCATCTAAAGGATCTGAGCACAACATCTTCCAGCTGCAATGTATTCAGCCTCAGTGGTAGAAAGAGCAACAGAGTTTTGTTTCTTACTAAACCAAGAAATGAGGCAAGAGCCAAGAAAATGACAGGTACCACTGGTACTTTTCCTATCAATGTGGCATCCGACAAAGTCAGCATCTGAGAAACTGACAAGAACAAAAGGTTGGTTTTTAGGGTACCATAACCCAACATCACACGTGCTCTTTAAATATTTAAAAATCCTTTTACCGCAGTGAGGTGTGATTTCTTAGGATCGGCTTGAAATCGAGCACATGCACATACACTATACATGATATCCGATCTGCTAGCCGTTAGATATAGAAGGCTCCCAATCATGCCTCTATATCTAGTAACATCCTCAGAAATACCGTCTTCATCTTTGGTCAGTTTCAAGGATGAGCTCATCGAAGTGTCTGAAGACTTTTGACTGTTGATGTCAAATTTCTTTAGAAGCTCCTTAGTGTATTTACTTTGATTTATCAAAATTCCATTATCAGATTGTTTTATTTGAAGTCCAAGGAAGAAGTTTAATTCTCCCATCACACTCATTTCAAATTCATTGCTCATTATGCTACTGAACTCAGTACACATAGTCTCATTAGATGAGCCAAAGATGATATCATCCACATAAATCTGAACTGTGAGTTTGTCATCCTTCAAGTTCTTCATGAACAGGGTAGTGTTAATCCTCCCCCTTGAGAAGCCACTTTCTATTAAGAAGGTGCTTAATCTCTCATACCAAGCTCTAGGAGCTTGTTTGAGGTCATAAAAGGCTTTCTCAAGTCTAAACACATGGTTTGGAAACTTTGGATTTTCAAAACTAGGGGGTTGAGCTACATACACTTCCTCTTGAATATAACCATTCAAGAAGATACTTTTTATATCCATTTGATACAATTTAAAGTTCTTATGGCATGCAAAAGCTAGTACCATTCTAATGGATTCTAGTCTTGCTATAGGGGCAAAGGTTTCATCATAGTCAATTCCTTCCTGTTGGTTATATCCTTTAGCAACTTGTCTGGCTTTGTTCATTACAATATTACTATCTTCATCCAGTTTATTCCGAAAGACCCACTTGGCACCAATGATGGTGTGGTGGTCAAGTTTTGGAACTAGTTCCCAAACCTTACTTTTTCCAAACTGGTGAAGCTCTTCTTGTATGACAACAATCCAGTCACTATCCTTAAGTGCTTCTTCTATATTCTTGGGTTCAATCTTGGAGATAAATGCAGTGTGGTTGCATATCTGATAAGATTTAGATCTGATTTGGATTCCTTGGTCCAAATCACCTATTATAGCATCTAAGGGATGGTTCCTATGGGGTATGAAGTCCCTAGGTAAAGATTCTATTTTTTCAATAGAAACATCTTTTCCCTTAGGTTCTTCAAGAGAAATAACATCCACTTTGTTCTTTAAAACATTAATAGCAACATCATCATCATCATCAACAAGAGGCTCATACATAGTATTAGGCAAAGATTCATCAAATCTAACATTCATAGATTCTTCAACCATTAGAGATCTTTTGTTAAAGACTCTATATGCTCTACTGTTGAGGGAGTATCCTAAGAATATTCCTTCATCAGATTTTGCATCAAACTTTCCATGGTGGTCTTTAGCGTTTAGGATGAAACACTTACAACCAAACACCTAAAGTAATCTACCTTAGGTAGTTTACCAAAATATAACTCATAGGGGGTTTTGAAAAGTAAGGGTCTAAGAATAATTCTATTAAGCACATAACAAGTAGTATTAACGGCTTCAACCCATAAGGATTTGGGTAAGGAGTACTCATTGAGTATAGTCCTAGTCGTCTCTTGTAGTGACTTGTTTTTTCTTTCAATAACCTCATTAGATTGAGGTGTCCTAGGAGCGGAGAAGTTATGGCCAATGCCATGTTTGTTGCAATATACATCAAATTGATATATATTATCAAACTCTCCTCTATGGTCACTCCTAATAGAGGTTACTGTACAACCCTTTTAATTTTGTAATCTGTTGCATAAGGTTACAAACTCATCAAATGTCATTTTTATTTCTAAGAAAGATAGTCCAAGTAAATCTTGAGTAGTCACCCACAATAACAAAAGTATATAATTTACCATTTAAACTAGAAACATTGATAGGACCAAACAAATCCAAGTGAAGGAGTTCCAAAGGCCTTGAGGAAGAAACAATGTTCATAGCCTTATGGGATACCTTGGTTTGTTTGCCCTTTTGACATGCATCATAGAAATTATCTTTATTGAACTTGATCTTAGGAAGATTTCTAACAAGGGCCTTGGATGCAATTGTTTGGATTAACTTGACATTTACATGTCCAAGTCTTCTATGCCATAATAAAGACTCACTATGGTTAGAAACCAAGCAAGTATTCAAGGGGCTTGTTTCCTCTAGCATGCATACATATACATTGTTCTTCCTAGATATTTTTAGGATTAGATCATTATTTGCATCTCTCTACATAGCAGTGAGATACATCAAAACCTAAATTATAACCTATTCCACATGATTGACTCACGCTAAGTAGGTTATAGTTTAGGTTTACGACATAGTATACATTTGAGGTAGAAATACCACCAAACTTGATCTTCCCAGTTCTAGCAATTTTTCCTCTGCTGTCATCTCCAAATGAGACCCATCCTCCATCGTAGTTCCGTAGGTTTGAGAATAAGTTTCTATTGGATGCCATGTGCTTGGAGCATCCACTGTCAATCACCCACTCGACTTATTCTTTATTCTTCAAGCAAACCTACAACAAAAGATCAATTGTATATTCGTCCCCATAATCTCATGGGTCCATCATTGTTAGTGTCAAATGTCCCTATTGGGACCCAAGTGGTCTTGTATCTTTTAGGTCTCTGATTTTGTCTTTTAGATGACCTTGGATTCCTTTGAGTCCTCTGAGATTCATATGATCCATAAGACCCTTGAGGTGTATAGGACCTTTAAGGTTTGTAGGTCCTTTGGGATTGGTATTTCTCATAAGGTCTATATGACTCTTGAGGGTAGGTTCTTTGGGGATGCCTATAGGACCTTTCAATAGAGTATCCCCTTTGAGGTTAGGGTCTATATTTAGGTCTAGGTTCCTCCTAAGGCCTATATTTCCTTCTTTGAGGTGTGTAGTAGTAGGCATGGTTTACCTTGGTCCTTGGTCTCTCATTTTAAGAGGTTGTGGATTTTATCTTCTTGGTATTACATTGAGTTGAATGCTCTGTTTTGTTACAGAGGCCACACTTGACATAGGATGTGGATGCTTGATTACCTTCACTCCTTGGATTCTCCTTCTGCTTTTCTTTTCTCCTTGATGGGTTTTGTCTATAACCCAGTCCTTCTCTTTCATTAGGAAATTTCCTTTGAGATCCAAGTGGGTTATCAAGGTTCTTTTATCCTTGGCTAAAGTTGCAAAGAGTAGAGTTTAACTTTGAGTTCTCTTCCTCAAATTCACTCACTTTGGAGGTCAAGGCATCCACTCTCTTATTAAGTGTGTCAACTTCTTTTTCTAGTTTGTGTTTTTTCATTTCTAATTTAAGACTCTCTTTATATAAGTCCTCAAAGGCTTCTTGAAGTCCTTCGTTAGAATCATTTTCTAGAGTTTCAATTTGAGTTTGACGGTTTACCTCTTGTTTTTCATCTCTAAGAGTCATCAAGGCTAGGTTGGTAATTTCTTCTTCTGAATCACTCTTTTCTTCATCACTTGAATCAAATGTGGCAGCTATGCTTTCTTCTTTATCTTATGTGGGCATTCAGTTCTGAAGTAGCCATGTTTCCTACAATAAAAACATAATAGATCTTTTTTGTCAGACGAAGATTCTTTAGTTTTGTTTTTAACCTTACCTTTTTCACCATAGGATTTGTCTCCATAGGTTTTTCCTTTATATGGAATTCTTCCCTTCTTCTTGAGAAACTTGTTGCATTTCCTTGTGATGAGCAATATCTTATTTTCTATGTCGAAGTCTTCCTCATCATCATCATCACTTACCTCTTCAATGCTTTGAGAGGATTTTAGTTCTATGGTCTTGCTCCTGACTTCTAAAATTTACTTATCAGCTTGCAGCTCAACTTCATGGGTTTGTAAAGAACCCAACAAGTAGTCGAGGGGGACCCTTGTGAGGTCCTTTGCTTCTTCAATTACAGTTTTCTTAGGTCTCCATGTATTTGGTAGAGATCTTAGTATTATTCTCACTTTTTTAATAGTAGTGTAGGTCTTTCCTAGACTCTTAAGACTATTTACAATGTTGGTAAAGCGTGTAAACATCTCAGAGATGGTTTCACTTTTATACATCGTAAATGATTCATAATTTGAAATTAATTTGTCTACTTTTCTTTCCTTTACTTCCTCTCTGCCTTCATGAGTAACTACGAGCATGTCCCAAATTTCTTTGGCTGATTCACATACTGTGACTCAGTTGAATTCTTCTTCGTTGAGAGCGCACTAGAGGAAGGTGATTGCCCTAAAATTGTATTGGATGAGGGTAACATCATCGGCCATCCATTCCTTTTCTTCCTTGGGTACCATCTTCCCTTCAACTTCTTTGGTAATGACGTAAGATCCTTCTTCTATGGCTCTCCATATGAAGATGTTATGACAGCACACAAAGTTCTTAAATCTGCATTTTTAAAAGGAGAAATTTGTTCCATTAAAGTAAGGGAGTCTTGAGGCATTTATGCCCCTTGGTGGTCCTTGGGATGTGGCCATGGTCTTTGACTCACGTTAAGACTAAAATAGTCCTAAAACTTTGAGCTTCCACTCTGATACCAATTGAAATAACCTAAATGGGGTGAATAGGTTATGCTAGTGAAATTTAAAATCTTTTCAAATTTCTCAAGTGTGATTGTAAAAATAAATGAAGAATAAAAAAAAACAATCACACTGCACCAAGATTTATAGTGGTTCGACTCAACTTGAGTCTAGTCCACTCCTTACAAGTTTCACTTGTAAGGTATTCCACTAGCTCTCCCTTTCAATATAGCAAGTAGGGAAGAAAACCTTTACGAAATCTTGTTTAGGACAAGAGTATCCTTATAATCTCTTTTAAGGCAGAGAGACACCTTTTACAATCCTATTTAACGGTGGAGAGACACCTAGCTCTTTTAAGAATAAAAGGATCCTTACATAATCCTAATTACAATCTAGAAAAATATAAAAGCAACAATTTAAATAAGTGGAATAGAATTGTTCGAGTTTATCTCGTGCGGTGCATGCAAAATGAATATGCAAAGTGAATGATTGAATGCACCTTTTGTAGTCTCCCTTGAGTATAGAAAGGTGAAGGAAACTTTACTACAATCTTGAGTTCTTGAAGAACGTGTTTGACTTCAGTCCGTGAACTCAATAAAATAACAGTTAATCCTCACAAATGACTTTGATATGATTGCTAAGAGATTTCTTAATTGTTAATTATTAAAGTCATTAGTGGGGTATTTATATAGGCAGAGACTAGGCTTAATTAAGGTAAAAAAATCACCCAACTTGGAAGGAGAATAATCTCTAACGGATAGAAATTTTCTCAATCGGCAGTTGCCGCTTCCAAGTCCAATTGTACAAAAGTAACTATTAGACTCAAAATATAGCTGTTATATAGCCGTTGGGGGTGTTTAGAGGTGAATCAACAGTTATCGTTTCCATCTGGTAGTTGTTGGATGCCCTCTATAGGCTAAATCAGAGAGGACCATTTGATCAGAAATTGATTTGGCAAATCGGTTCAATTTCTGGTTAAATCCGACAGTTGTCAATGCCATCTCGTAATTTTTGGATGGTCTTTGTTACCATTCTCCGATAAAAATACTACTCACAGAGACCAGGGGGTAGTTGCCGCTTCGATCTGATAGTTGCCGGTTGGTCTCTGTTTTATGTTTTGACTGCCCAACAGTCACACAAAGAGTGTCCAATGCCTTAGGTTGTTTCTTATGTCTTTTCTAACACTAAAATGCATAGTGCAGTGCGTGTTAGTGTGTGTAAATTACAACCTAATCTAGAGGTCTTCAAGTCTTGAACTCTTCAAGTCTTCTAATCTTCAATTGTTCAAGTCTTCTAGTCATCAATTCTTTAAGTCTTCAACTTTTCAATCATGTAACTAGAGTCTTCCTTTCAATCACTTTATGCCATATCATGTTTGAGCTTCAATGGGTGTACGCTTATATCCTGAAATCAAGTGTCTTGGTTGTGGGCCTTTACATGACACTAGAAAGTTAGCTATTAAAGCATTACTAGTTTGTTATCATCAAAACCATTACGGAGAGGGATATTCATAACAATAGGAACAAAAATATTGAGATTGATAGACATTTCATCAAAGAGAAGCTTGACCAAGGGACTTTCTACATTCCCTTTATTAGTAATGCAAATCAGTTAGCTGATGTGTTTATGAAGATTGTTCATTGTAAGGCATTTCATCCTATCGTCTCCATATTGGGCATGTATGATATATTTGCACCAACTTGAGGGGGAGTGTTAAGATGACTATAGTTAGTTTTATTCTTACCTTAGTTAAGTTTTATTAGTTACTATTTACTATAGTAAATCTTTCGAATAAGGAAGCTTAGTCAGCGTATCTTGTAGATAGGGACGCTTAGTCAGCGTGATCCTACTTCCCTTATTTGATTTATTGTATTCTTCTTATAAATAAGAAATACTGTCATTACTGACAAGTCAAATCATTCTCTAAATCTTTGATTCTCAACTAATAAGCCTATTGGTAATTAAGAGTTGAATTCTAAATGACTCACTTTGATAAATTTTTGACTTCTCATCTACCAATCATTCCCTTTTGGCTAATGAGTCATTCACATCATCATAGACTTTGTCCATGACTTTCTATACAAGTGTCTTAGTGTAGTAGGCATTACATTTTGTCACCCTTGATGATGACCTTGAGGATGACTATGATCTCGGTATCTCTCTCTCTATGAGTTTTTTGTCCCCCACCTTTGCGTTAACATTTTTGGCATTGTTGGAAAATCAGGATTTTCAACTCCACTCGCTCTCCTTGCAACATGACAAGTCGAGCGGGTCATACCTGGTCATAAAATTTTTAAGAGGGGAACTTTGATCACCACTATAATGTCTTCAACCATTAATTAATTACAAACAATCTACAGACAGTCTAGGATGGGGTGGATTCACAATTGAGTCTTGTGACTTGGGAGGAACTTGTCACCTGTCAAGCAGAGGCCTTTTGTAACTGAGCAATTTAGCAAGGGTAGAATAATCAAGAGAGCTCCAACGGACTAATGGGCTTGAAGATGGGAATCGTTTCCTACAACTCTCTTATCCCCTTCTCCTCCAACCTTAATAGCCCCAATAATACAAATACTCACTTCCCAATCCCTCCTTCCCTGACATGGGTTCAGTTTGGGATCATCTCTCTTATTCTCCTTCAATCTATAATGACAGAACTAGCAAATCTGTTGCAACTCAGTCCAATTTCGATTGCTCCCTACCAAGGACCAGATTTTGGGGTTTTAGACAACGTTCTCTGTAATGGCTGACTTATGCAAGGTTCTTTGACAAAACCCCCTGTTACCATCACCCTGCTTCAGGCACTCATCAACTCTAACATTGAAATCCTCCCCTTTGAGTCTATTCTCAATGTACAGAGTACGGGAAGTAGTGAATCATGACTCACGATTTGAAGTTCGACTATTATTGGACTAAGTATGCATTTTTATAAGACTTGACGAGTAACCTATGACTCGGGTATAAAAAACAATTCTTGTGTGACCCAGTTCAACTTGGGCTGAGTCTGTTCATTTTTTAATACTAGTCGAGTTTACATGACTCTTGACCAGGTTTTGTATTTTTTTTTAACTTGACTCGATCAACTCGCCCGAGTTAGAACCTGGTTTACCAACAATAGTTTCTAGACCCTCTAGGGTGTGTTTTGATGCATAACTTGGGACGTAATTCCTCTCATATACAATTATATAATTTTACCACATGTTCCTAGAATCAAAAATTAAACAATAATAAATCAACAATGATCACTCAAAGAAGACAAAAGATTGAAGAGTTTCGAAGGCCCAAAGAACACTTTGAAGATCCGAAGAATACTTTGGATCTTATGAAGATCCGAAGAACACTTTAGATCTTATGTAGATCTCTCCAAAGACTTAAAAATCCTCAAGGGGGGAAAGGGGAGGAGAGATGGCAGAGCTTCTCTCTCTAGGCTGCTCACTTAGAGGATTGGATGTTGTGGTGTTGTGTTGTGTGTTGTGAAAAACCAAAGGGAGGGGGTATTTATAAGATTCTTGAACCAATGGGGAGAGAAAGGGAATTCCCTTGGCCAATGGTAGAAAAAAGTGGTTCTTTTGAGCCAATGGGGATGAAAAAAAAAATTTGGGCCAATGGGGTGGGAGATGGTTTTTTGGACTAATAGGAAGAGTGAGTCTTTTTTTTGGGCCAATGAGGTGAGAATGTTCCTTTTTGGGCCAATAAGAGGTTGCGGAGTAGGATATGCTAGTTGGACAAGGTAGGGTGCACAAGTAGGTGAAGAGAAAATTTCTTCACCCATCGGGTTGGCAAAACATGTATTCTGACCATTGACGGTGGCACACAAGGTTGGGCTGGGGTGTTTGATATATGTATGGGTGTGCGAGGGGGCCGACCGTGGTGCACTGCACATGGCAGGCATGGGTGCGAAAGGGATGGCTGGCAACAGGTGCATGGGGGTGGCACAATAGGGGCACATGGCATGGCATAAGAGGGCACGCAGCATGGCACGTAGGGGCGCAAGCTAGCATGGCAGGCGTACAGGGGCGCAGCATGGCACACAAGGGTGCATGGTATAGAATGCAAGGGCGCAGCCTGGCACGGTAGGGATGCATGAAATGGCAGGCGGGGACGTAGGTTGGCACTGCAGGGATGCACGTGGGATGGCAAAATGGGGGCGCAAGGCATGGCAGGTGGGGGCACGTGGCATGGCACGTTGGGGCACACAGGCTAGCACGACGGGTGCCTGCGGCATGGCATGTAGGGGCGTGCGACACGGCACATGGGGGCATGCAATATGACACGACACGGAATGTAGGGTCACGTGATATGGCACTACAGGCGTATACGATATGGCACACGGGGGCACGCAGGTTAGCGGGCGGGTGTGCGGCATATAGGGCTAGCCTACTAGCGAAAAAATATAATTTTCTAGGGAAGATTACGGGAGATATGACCGTCCAATTTTGATGTACTATATATCCTTGGATTCGTATTTTTGAGTACTATCAATCCATATGGTCATCCTGACCAAATTCCTTCGTATATAAAAAGCCAAAATTAGACCCTCTTTTCCCCTGCACGGGATTTCTGAGGTTTTTTAGGTAGGGAATGTTTATGGTTTCCTTAATCCATTATCATCTCTATCGATCAGAATCAAGAAGTCATGTCCAAGATCCGTAATTCATCATAGTCAAAGGAGGTGACAAAATTGGGTGTCTACAGAATGCCCCTCTTTGGCCGAGGCCTGTGCCAAAGACCGAAGGGCAAAGAAAAGAACGACCACATTTTGTCACCCGGAGCATATACTGCCGTCATTTTGTTTATTAATGATGGAGTTGAAAAATACAACAAGTAATGTCTTTTAACTACTTTGGAGTTTGAGACTTACCTGGGCTACCGATTTACAGGAACAAAATTCATTGCTCTTTTAATCCTGCAAAAGACGTTAGTATTTAATCTTTGTCTTTTTTCCTTTATTGGGCTTCCATGTGCCAGTCCAAGGAAATCTTTGATGAGATCGGGACACTCGGAGCCTATTCAAAGAGATTGGGCCACTTGGGGTCGGGTAAATGCAATTGGGCCACCTAGGGTTGGTTTAATGAAATTGGGCCACCTGGGGTCAGGTAAATGCAATTGGACCAACTAAGGCCAATTCAATGAAATTGAGCTACCTGGGGCTAGTCAATGTAATTGGTCCACCTGGGGCCAGGTCAATGAAATTGGGCCACCTGGGGCCAGGTCAATGAAATTGGGCCACCTGGGGCCAGGTCAATGAAATTGGGCCACCTGGGGCCGGGTCAATGAAATTGGGCCACCTGGGGCCGGTTCAATGAAATTGGAATCCTTCATTTAAGCCCTTGAATCTTGAAAACTTGGCTCTCGATTTAGAATCTTTGAACTTTGATTTTTTGACTTTGATTTGGAATTTGAGCTTTGATTCTTTTGACTTTAATTTCATCTTCCACTTTTACCTACCAATTTCACCTTCCATTTTCATGTGTTTTTATCTACCAAGTAGATTTTATTTTCCATGTGATTTTAATTTTTACCTACCATAAAAAATATTTTGAATTTTTTTTTTGGTGGTAAGAACTTTTGAATTGCACCTTGGAATTAGAATCTCAAAAAAAAAAAAAAAAAAAAAAAAAAAATTGGAGGACGAATATTCTAACCAGAAAATGGTCCCCCCCTCCTATTCACTCACTATTCCGAGTTTGTTGAGTTGGCAACGATTTGTGATTGAGTGAGCTCAGGTTTTGGAATCTTCTCGAAGATCTGAACCTTTTTGCATTTTTTCGGGTTACTTGGAATTTTTACCGAAGATCTTCAAATTTTCCTTTGAAGTTCTTCATCTTCCTTTTGAAGATCTTCATAGTTCTTGAGGAAGGAGTCATTTATAGAATTTGACATCTTTTTGGGTTGCTTCGTAAATTATGAAACTTCCTAGGATTCTTTGTGATTTTAGAAAATATGGCTGAGAGAAGAAAGAGAAAGACTTGTGGAGAGGTCCAGTTGGATGGTTGTAGTAACTCTTCTCAAGGGGATTAGGGCCTTGCGGACTGGTACTCCTGACAAACACTTCACAACACTCGGAATCATGTCTGTAACTCAGTATGGGGTTCATGGGTAAGTCCTTGTATTTTATTATTATTATTGTATATATTTTTTTAATTTTTTTATTCATTCATTATTGTTTTGCTTTCTCCTATCATTCATTTTTTATCATTTATTATTATTTAAAAAAAAAAGTATGATGGGGAAGTACCATTGACCTTGGCAAGATATGGTCATCCTAATACATCTCGGGATTGGTACAGGATGCTCCCCTATATAGTGAGGAAGATGGTTAACTCATCATACCTGAGTCGATTGGCTTCCATAGAGACTAGGAAGTTCAGTCCTACATTGGCAGAGGCCCTAATGGAGCAGTGGTGGCTGAGTACTTACTTCTTCCATATTCCTATCGATGAGATTACTATCATGCCCTTGTGCTTCTATGCCTTAATAGGTGCACCATTTGGGGGGAGGCCCTTGACCCTTCTTGAGACTCTAACAGTTGGGGAGTTTATGGACTTGACAAGCATAAACATCTGGGGTGATCAGAGATATATCCGTTTTGGCGAGATCACTGCTCGTTGGTGGAGGATCAGCTTGGGGGTAAACCTTGGTAAACTGGCACAGGTGACCCGTTCTTTCCTTTTGTTCACCATGTGTCAATGCCTCTTTGGTGACCTCTAGGGTAGGATAGACATTCACATGGTTGCCTTCTTCTAGAATCTCCAGGACGTGGACACCTGGGATTGGGCGGGGCTGGTTATGCATATTTGCTGCGGTCTCTGGATCTGTTATCATATAAGGACCGAGGTATCAAGGGAGTGGGCTACATCCTCCAAGTAATCTCTTATTTTTGTACTCATTTCTTTTCATTTGGTTCATTTTTTCACTTTGATTTTTTAAATCAGCCCTGGTGCTATGAGCATCTGGAAATTATGGCTCCCATACTGAAGGACCCTCAAGCATTGCCCTTTCCCATAGCTATGAGATGGGGAAATAGTCGAGTACGCAAGGTCCAGTGCTATCCTCCAAGGACTATCACCCATTCCCTCTTGAATGTCTTGTAGAGGTAAGCCATGCTTTGTCATTAAATTTTCTTATGTCCTGTGCTGTACTTATTTTTTCTTGAATTTACAGGTCACTTAGCGACCATTCCATCCTCTCATGTTCCCGGACCTTGATGAAGTTACTCGGGCTAGATACTTATCAGAGAATCGAGTCCTATTCAGGGGGACATGAGGCCATGCCTGGTATTTAGGAGAGAGGGTCATACCCCAATGGTCTGATACTGATGCATGGTTCTCTCCTTGTCTTTCTCCACCAACCATGCATTGTCCAAAGTGCATTCCTGAGGACCAAATCGAGAGACTTGCCAATGGAATATGGGATGATTCATTCCTTGAGTCAAATTGGGATTACAAGACTTTCCTTGAGGAAGAGACTATTTGCACCCCTCTTGTTCCTGACGGTCCAGGGGTATGTTGCTCTTCCTTAAGTATCACCTTTAGTCTTCAATTCCTTTTAGCCTTGATCAATGATCTTTCAGGGGAGAACACGGCCTGTAGACCTTTCTACCATTCAATCACATGTTAGTGCTATTGGTCCATCCCAAGCCGAACCTTCTACTAGTGCGGGTGGATCCCTTAGGATAGCCACTATTCCATTTCACAGCTTCCTAGGTTGGCCATATCCCAACACAACCAATCCCAGCATCCCCCATCTTTCGAAGTAGAGGACAGACATAGATGCTTCTCTCGGGCTACCTATTCCATATGATTATGTGAATATCCAATCATCTGTCGTTTGCTTAGCTTTCGACCTTCCTTGGCTGATATGTTCCTTCTCAAGTGTCTCCAGAGGTTTATACCGAGATTCAGAGGAAGCATCAGGGCTTGTGTGAGGTGGTGATCGACAAGGTACTTTTCCCCTTCTCTCTTCTTTTTCTTCTTTTTTTCTTACCCTTTTCTTGACCATCTCTCATATTCCTTAGGATGGAAGGATTGTTGCCTTAGAGGACCAAGTCAACTTCTATCAGTAGGAGAACACTCAACTACAAGCACAGATTCAAGATCTAACCCGAAGGTTGGCGGATTCGGGATTGACACCCACGGATTCCTCGCCATTTTATGAGGCATCTCTGAGTATGGTTTAGATGAGGAATTTGACTCTTAGGGATCTGTTCCTATAGTTCCTGCAAGCACAAACACATATACATCTCTTTTTTTCTTTTTCCCTCCCCCTGTATATTCACTTTTTTTTTTTTTTTTTTTTTAGCATTTTTAGGAATGAAAACCAATCTTTGGCGCAAAGAAAATTTCTTTTTATTTATGGTTTGGAATGTTTAGGCATAATTAATTTCTCAACTCAAGTCTTCAATAGAACAATCGGGGTAATATGAAAATCCAAATATTTCCTAATTTTACTACTAAGTGAATTACAAGAAAATAACTTTTCTACAATAAACGGGATAGATAGGTAACAATATAAGTAGACAATTCTTGGTATGGGTAAAAGTTCACCAACTCCTTGGGATCATCTGCTTTCAGTCTATACTGTTTGCTAATGTAAGTGGGCAAGTAAAAAGACGTATGAGTAAATCCCATCAACTTGATGCAATTGTATCCAGGGGTCTTCATTAGAAAATCATCCTGTGGCCTCCCTGGGCATCTCCATATAATGTCCTTAGTAGTTCTTCCTTGTAGGTATTCCTCCCAATCAACAATGTGTTTGAATTCTAAGACTTCCCTTTTGTCTTGGTAGCAAAGAGCTCTGGGTTGGCATTCTTTTGATGGCCTAGTCAACCTAAGTTTCATAAGGAGCCAAATTTGAAAAATTATAGGACTTCCTTGATACCAATCAAGTCCAAATCTATGGCTATGGCTCATGTCATCAAATCCCTTGAGCAATTCTGTAAGGACCGTAGGGATGATATCACCTCCTTAGATGGAGATAAACATATTACGATCTTTGTTGATAAACATATTACGATCTTTGTTGATGGATTCCTCCCAATGATAGATACTAAATGAAGAGCCTGGCTACCTTCAGAATGTCGATCTTCCCATATCTAATGAATTGCTTCACTTCCTCCTCATTCCATCCGAAGAAATCCTAAATTTCCTTTGAGTAATCTTTCTTCAAAGAAGGTTGTATTAACCTGCCCATAGGTGGAGATAGCATACAAACTCAGAATTCTTCGAGAGTCGAGCAGATCTCAACTAATCCAAATTGAAAGACATGAAGATTGGTATCCCAATGCTGAGGCACTTGTCAAAGCAGATTGTGATGTAGCTCAATGCACCCAATCCCATTGAGCATGGATGTACTTGTAGCTTCAAGCAGACCTGGTGCCATTATGTTTATGTCCAAGGTCCACTTTCTCAATGTCTCATCCAATGAGTCCATGACTTTTCCTACAACCATCACAAACAAAAGGAAAGGCGATTATTTACCAAGTATCACTCATTAGCTATTAACACAACCAAACCTTCACCACTATTGCATTAAACACACTCTTTTTTTTTTACTAATCAAGGATGGGGAATGAACTGGCCCTGACATACTAAAGCCAAGTGGTAACTTTCACGAGATGGAGTTCTGGATAAAAATCTAGAGGACCATAGGTAGATGACGGATGCCTAATGGCCTTGCATGCCAAAGTACGATTCTTGGGGGACACAAACTATGATGATCTTTTGGATACTTTGATTATTAATCTAGGAACCACTTTATTGCTTTGAGATGGTTGAGACCGCACTTGCACATGTTAAGTTGCCTACGTATCCTTTGGGAGGAATCAGGTCTAACGTAGTTCGGGGCTATTAGCCCTTTTAGACATAATATCTCTTGAATTGATCCATGTTGACTAGTCCAGGTATTTCTTCATTGTTGGGATCTATGAGTTTCACAGCCTTGCCTAGTAGAATCTCTTTGACAGTGAATAGGCCATTCCAGTTAGGCCTGAGTTTTCCTTTTGGGTCATAAATTGGGACTTTTTGTTCTCAAAGAACAAGTTTACCTTCTTCTATGTGACGGGGCTTCACATTCTTGTTGAAGGCCCTTGCCATTCTCAGTTGATACTTCTTCAGCTTATCCATGGCCTTCATACATCTTTTGTCGTGAAAGTTGAGCTCATCATGTCTGTCCTTCACTCATTCTCCATCAGGTAACTGACTATCTAGGAGCACCCTTAGGGATGGTATTAGGATTTTCACAGGTAGAACTGCCTCAACCCCATATACCAAAGAGAAAGGAGTTGCCCCTTTTAAGGACCGTACAGAGGTCGAATATGCCCACAAAGCAAGTGGCAACTTGTTCGCCCAATCCTTGTGTGTCTCAGCCATTTTCTGTAAGATCACCTTGATAATCTTGTTAGCTACTTCTACTGCCCCATTGGTCTGTGGCCTGTAAGTGGTAGAGCGATGCCTTCTGATACCTAACTTTGTGTAGATTTTATCAATTTTGCCCCAAAAATGGGATTCATGATCCGATATCAACTCTTGAGGTATTCCATATCAGAAAATGATATTTTCTTCGATGAATTTCACAACTTAGAAGATGTGAGGATTGCATATGATTGAGCTTCTACCCACTTGGTGAAATAATCAATGGCTACCAAAATGAAGTCGTGTCCATTGGATGCTTTGGAGTTAATCTTCCCAATGATGTCAATGCCCCAAGTAGAGAATGGCCAAAGAGAACTAAGTGAGTGCAACTCCGTTGGTGGGATATGTATGATATTGGCAAATTTGTGACATTTCTTAACAAAACTCATGCAGTCTGCTTCTATTGTGTTCTAATAATATCCCACCCTAAGGATCTTTTTAGCTAGCATCTTGGTATTCATGTGTGGTCCACAAAGGCCTTGATGAATTTCCTTTATGATGATTGTGGCTTGGTCTTCATCCACACACATCAACTGTATTCCATCATAGGACCTCTTATACAACAAGTCTTCTTGAAGAATAAATTGGGTGGCATATCTTCTCAGAAATTTCTTTTCTCTTTCTGTGGCTTCAACTGGGTATTTCCTTTTGCTGATAAAATCCATAATATGACCAAACCAAGATCGCCCATCTATAGTGAGAGAGTTCATCGAGTTCTTGTAAATGGGCCTGCTTCTTTGTTCCACCAAGAATGGTCAAACCCTAGCCATAAGATTGCATTCCACTAAGGAAGCCAAGGTTGCAAAGGCATCGGTGAACCGGTTGTTGTCCCTTTGGAAGTATTCAAAAGAGATCTTCTCAAAGTGTCCAATGACCTCCTCCAGATGTTCTTAATACGGTTTTAATTTCTCATCTCTGGTCTTCCACTTTCCCTGTGTCTGACAAATAACAATAGATGAATTGCCGTATACCTTGATTCTTTTTACCCCAATGGTTAGGGCAGTTTCAAGTTCCAATGTACAAGCTTCATATTCAGAAATGTTATTGATACATAGAAAATCAAGGCAGAATGATGAAGGCAACTAAAGACCATCAGGAGTGATGAGTAATATTTCTGCACCACACCCCTTTTGATTAGCTACTCCATCAAAGGATAATTTCCATTCATTAGTTGTGTCTTCTTCTTCTATTGCTGTGATTTCTTTATCAGAAAAGGCATCATCTAAGGCCCTTCCATCTTTTGTCGGGTGGGCAGCCAAATGATCAGCTATAGCTTGCCCCTTAATAGATTTCTGAGTAACATAGGTGAAGCCAAATTTTGATAACAACAACAACCATTGGGACATCCTTCCTGTTAGAGGTGGTTTCTCAAGGAGGTACTTGATTGGATCCATCCTTGAGATCAAACGTACTAGATAAGCTACCATATAGTGTCGCAACCTTTTCGTTACCCAAATTAGTGCAGCACAAGTTTTTTCTAAAGATGTGTACCATGTCTCATATTCCAGGAACTTCTTGCTAAGGTAATATATGGCATGCTCTGCCCCCTTTTCTATCTCTTTTTGAGCTTGCAACGAGCCCAAGGAATATTCTCTCACTGATAAGTATAACAGAAGTAGTTCTCCTTCCACTGGTGGCATTAATACCAGCGGGTTCATAAGATACCCTTTGATCTTATCAAAAGCTTGTTGGCATTGGTCATTCCACTCTGTGGGCTGATCCTTCTTCAACAATTTGAAGATTGGTTCGCAGATTGTAGTGAACTGAGTTATGAATCTGTTGATATACTAGATGTGACCCAGAAATCCTCGTATCTGCTTCTCAGTGTGAGGTATAGGCATTTCTTGGATTACTTTGATCTTGACAGGGTCGACCTCGATGCCTCTTTTACTCACCAAGAACCATAATGATTTTTATGTTATTGGCCCAAAGACACACTTTTGAGGGTTTAACCTCTGCTGATACTTCTTGATTCTTTCAAAGAATCGTCTTTATGCAGGAATGTGCCCTTGTCGATCCTTCGACTTCACTATCATGTCATCCACGTAAACTTCCACATCCTTGTTCATCATATCATGCAATATAGCTGTAGCTACTCTTTGGTAAGTTGCCCTAGCATTCTTCAATCCAAAAGGCATTACCTTGAAAAAATAGGTTCCCCATAGAGTAGTGAAGGCTGTTTTCTCACGATCCTCGGGGTTCATGCTTACTTGGTTGTATCTCGAGAATCCATCCATAAATGATAACAAGGTATACCCCACCATGTTATCCACCAATACATCAATGTGAGGTAATGGTAAGTCATCTTTAGGGCTTACCTTGTCAAGATCCCAAAATTCTATGCACATTTGTACCTTTCCATCCTTCTTTGGCACTGGTACAATGTTGGCCAACCATTGGGGGCATTTTAACATTTGTAAGAACCTCGCATTCCATTGCTTTAATACTTCTTTCCTGATCTTTTCACTCTATTTTGGATGCATCCTTCTGAGCTTCTGCTTGACTGGCTTTGCCCCAGGGTAGGTCAGCAATCGATGTTGCATGATGTTGGGATCGATACCAGGTATATCCTCATAAGACCAAGCAAAGACCTCGATGAATTCTTTCAGAAGACTAATCATCTGTTCTGCTTCTCCGTCATCAAGGGTAGTGTCAATTTTACCTCTTGAAGGCATTGGTCGGTTCCTAGATTAATAACTCGAGTATCCTCACGACTGGGTTGGGCTTTCCTTGGTTTGCATTGTTTTATTAACTCTTGATATTTTTTAATATCATCATCAGAAAAAGGAGGCAAATCATACTCGGAATCAGAAATTTCATTTATGAAAGAAGAAGTAACAAACTCGAAATACACAGACTCTGGGCTCTCCTCAAGAGGGGAGGTCAACACAAAATCATAAATAGAAGACTCAACAACTAACTCGACTACAGACTCGATAACTGGCTTGATACTTTTATCAATGGTATTCAAGGTGGTTGACTCAGTAGTATGAGTAAACTTGAAGTCTTCTCCAATGCTTGTCCAGTTTAGGAGTGGGTCAACGGCTCGATGGATGAGCAGATGCGGCAAAGGACCTTCTTTTTCTAGAAAAGTCACTACCATCTCTTCATAGGTGCTGACATCAGATACTCGTTTCTTCACAAAGATGAGCTGATCCAACTCACATTCTCTAAAGCCGACCTTCTTGAGGGGTGAGGATTGCTAGAGACTGCTCAATCCTGTTTTTCTGAAGTCCAATTTTTTGATCCTACTGATTAAAGCCATCCCTACTCCTTGGTCACATTTCAGACAACCATCACAGATCTTCCCGTTGCAGTTGATTTGGGCATAGTGCATGCAGACCATCATTCTTTATGCTCTCCTTTGCTTTTCATAAGTGCTTCTTCCTCTGAAAGGTCTGGGCTTGAGCTCATATAACTCCTGAGCTCGTGGTTTTTTCATAACAGAACATATGTGACGTTTCAGATCGATGGGAAGTTGTAGACTCCAGATGAGTTTTATCTTCTTTTCCCATTCCCTCTTTAAGAGTATTTGGGGACTTGGCAATTCCTTTGATCGGATCAGTGTTATGGGCTTGTTAGAGGATAACCCATCTTTAATCAGTGCTATTTCCACTATTCTGGTGATGCAACTATCTTAACCATTCTTTGGCTAGCATTTGCTGTTGTTCTACCTTATGTGTTATCTAGTCGAACTCATCTTAGAAGAATACTTCAAACCTTGGTTGCATCTTTGCAATGATTTTATCAAACCATGGCTCAACATTTTATAAAAGGAAAAATCTTCTCCTTCCCTTACGAAGTACCCATTGAGAGTGGGGTAGTAAGAGGTGGAGATTTTTTTAGTCATCCTTAGTACCTTCTACTCTTTGCTGCCATTCTTGCTCCTTGGTCCAGGGGTTTGAGGAATGTACCCAAGACCACTCTTTCCTTTGCTAACCACCGAAGTAGGTAATTTTGAGACACCCTGATGATACTTTCCTAATCCCATCCCTGGAAAGTATTGCATGTTCCTCACCATTTGGTTCACCGGAGGACTCCATATAGCTTCATAGTTTGCCAAAATCTTTTCATCTGGCATTTCCTTGGTGAATGCTACACAAGTTTCTTTTATTTCAAAACCACTAAGTTGAACTTCCTGGTCTTGTTCTTCTCCATTTTTAATGTCGGCTAAGGTGTTCAACACTTTGGGATCTCCGGCTACTGTAATCACCTTTCCCCCATGAATGAATTTAATTTTCTGATGGAGACTAGAGGACACTGCGTTTGCATGATGTAGCCAAGGCCTTCCTAAGCGCATGTTGAAAGATGTCAGTATATCAATGATCTGAAAATCAATATCAAACTTTACTGGGCCAATTACTACGGCGATGGTGAGGATGCCAAGGATTTTTCTCTTAGTGTTGTCATATGTCCATATAGTTTGTGTTGATGGCCTCATCTCTTCCAAGTTGACACCAATACTCTTTGCCGATCTCAAGGGTAGAACATTCAAAGTAGACCAGTTGTCAATGAGAACCTGGGAAACCACCTTGTCCAGACATTCTACCGTGATGTGTAGAGTTTTATTGTGTTGGGCTCCTTTGGGGAGTTTAGAGTTTGAGAACATCAATGGTCATACTGTATATATTGCCCCTACTATGTGTGAGAGGTGTACCAGATATATCTAGATTGACACTTGCACATTAGTGAGAGACTTCAAGACTGCTTCACGGTGTGTGGAGGAAGCCATCAACAATTCCCAAATCAAGATATTAGCTGGGGACTTCTTGAGCTGGGCTAAGATTGGATTCTCCAATTCTTTCTTCAAGCCACTAGTTCTTGACTGTTCTACGGCTAGGGCCTTGCCCTTGTAGTCTCTTCCACTTCGAGTTTCCATCACATTGGTAGGTTTCTTCACGGAGATCTCAGTGGGATAGCAATCTTCATCATCACTGTTTGTTATGGTAACTATCCCTACTATGGGGTCATCTTCCTCTTTCGATTCTTCTTCCCTACTTGGGGTGGGAGTTTGAGGTCCTCCACAAATATCCATAGCCCTGGCTCGTACCTTCTTAACTGTATTGGAAAGTCGTGCCACTGTTGTATCTATCACTTCTATAGGTGTGGAATGTCCCCCAATTTTTTTAAGGATTATTAACTGCTCAATGTAGCATTGTTTACTGATGGCTACTTCACCTAACATCTGATCAATCTCATCAACCTCGAGTTTGATGTCAACCAAATGATTATATACATAAGCCATATGTTCTGCTACAGGATTTGTTTCACCTTCAACAGTGATCTCATACCCTTCAATATCTTTTAAATCTGATGCTGGATCTTCCCTTCTATATGGATCATGAGTGCCGGCTGAATAGCATCTGTGGGATCAAACATCGGGTCATCTTCGCCAATTGCATACACAGAATATCCTCCCAGATCCCTAGGTGAGTAGTGTCTTGATTCATCATCATCATCATTGTGCCAAGGCCTTTGGTAGTCATCCCAATCTGGGTACACATCATCGCCTTGAGAATCAGAGTCATCTCTATCATTCTCATCCTCACTTTTGTCCTTATCATCATCGTTATCATCCTCTTCTTCACTGATTTCCCCCTCACTTGGTTCTTCATCAGATTGCTCTTAACCATCAAATTCCCCTGCGTCCAAATGTTCGTAGTATTCAGAGCATATGGATTGAAAAAATTTCATAGGGTCAGACTTGGTCTCTTTAGATCGAAGATGGATTAGGCCAGACTAAGCATTTTTCATGTCACTCCCGATGTGGATTAGGGAGGTGTGCTCTTTGATTTGTTTTCCCACTGGAAATGCCATTACTACTCTGAGGAGATCATCTGTGACTTCTTCAATGTTATCCAGATTGTCCTCTTAGGGTACGGTGGGCTGAATTAGAGAAGTGGGATCACCATCCTGGTCTTCTCCTAAAGCATTCACTGATCCTGTTGATGAGGTCATCTTTGGGGAGTCTGGTAGGGCAAGCATATCCTTCCAACTGTACCCATCTATCCATCCTTCTTTTGGGTTATATACCGATCCTTGAGAATGAGATTGGTATGAAGGTGATAAGGAAAATGAGGCGGGCTGATATGAAGGTGATGTGATGTGAGAGGTAGGGTATAAAGATTGGGGGTGATAAGATGAGGAAACTCATTCTCCTTGATGATGTGGTGAAGGTTGATGATATGGTGGAGGTTGGTAATATGGTGGAGGTAGGTAGTATGATGAAGGTTGGTAATATGGTGAATGTTGGAGATATGGTGCGGTAGATTTTTTTGTTGATGAGGAAGAATAAATGGTGGATGTCTGATCTTTTGATCCTTCTTCTGATGACCCTTCTCTTTCAGAAGTCCTCATGACTTTGGCCCTTTGACTCATGACTTTCCTTTAAGGATGGGCATTCATGTGATTCTTCCAAGCTTAGGATACAATGAGTTGAGTGGGATCACTCTCCATTGCTTCTTCACCTAGGTTGTCCACATGATCATATAACATGGGGTGACGAAAATTCTTATCCAACTGATACATGTGAATGGCCCTTTGGAAGGATTCGCTCTCCTTTTGGCAAGCATTTTTTATGAACCCACGAATGTGCCCTATCAATTCTAGAGGAAGGGACAACCTTTGCACAAGCTGGAACTTCTCTTGCCATTCAACATACATCTCCTCTTGATATTTCTTGGCATCCCTAATAAAATGAGTTGGATCATAGAACTTAGGATCTTAATTTTTCCAGTCACTCATTGTTGCCAACATGTTGACGGTTCCATAGTCTAGGTGCAAGTTGATATTAACATTAGGAGATTGCTTAACCTTAACTTTAATGGTCCCATTGTCTACCAAATCTTGGATTACATGTTGGAGACCTATGCATCTTTCAGTGTTATGCCCCTTTTGAGTGTGATAAGCACAATATTCATGATCTCTGTACCAAACTGGGTGAGGGTTGCTAATTACTCTTGGAGCTACTATCCCTAGCAATCCTTATTTCTTTAGCTTTTTATACACTACTATGATGGGCATTCCCAAATCAGTAAACTGTCTCCTTGGGTGAGAAGCCTTTTGAGCAGGGGCATCTGCTTGTATCATGAATGTTTGTGGAGAGGTGATAGGTGAGGCTAACTGTTGGACCGTGCCTACCATATTGCTTCGAGACCCTTTCCACGTCTAACTCTGGTATTCTTTCCTGCATCTTGGGGGGATCCTTTATACTGAGCTTCCCTTAGGATTCTGTTTTCCACACGTGTATCAGTGGCCATCAAGGCATCAAAAGTTTGTAGATGTTGATAGTGAAGGACATCACAGTAAGGCTTTGAAAAAATTTCAATTAACATCTCCACTTGTTCTGCTTCTAAAGGCCAGTCTGCCATCTTAGCGGTCTTATCCCTAAACCTCATCAAGAAGGCGGTGAATCCTTCTCTAGGTTGTTGTCTCAATGTCTCAAAGCTACCAACGTTTCACAACCACTTTGGTGTTGTATAAATACTGCTTGGTGAAGGCTTTCACCACTATTGTCCAATTATAAGTTTGGAAATACTCCAACTGGGTGAGCCACCTTAGTGCTGGTCCTGATAGGGTTAACATGAAGGCTTGCTCCATCTGGTTGTCCACAAGTTGCCATGACTTGGCGATGCTAAAGAAGACTTTGAGATGAGCCTTAAGGTCCCCTGACCTCTTAAATATATCGGTTTGCCATTTGAACTTCTCGGGAATCCTTGCCCTAGAAAAGAAATTCATTTCATCAGAATCCACTATTTGGCTTTTCGAACTCTTTTTCGTTCGGAACACATTTTCAAATTTCTCCAATTGCTCTCTAACTTTTCTTTCTCTCTTTGTCTCTGGAGGTTCCATTTGGACATGCACTACAAACTCTTCTTCTTTATCTTCAATTACTACCTTGGGAGGAGGGACCTTGGAATAGGCCCCTCGTTGACCATTTGGACGGGTAGGTGAAGCTCCTCTTCGACCGGTTGGCCTGATTTGCTCTAGTTCTCTTGAGTCAACTCAGGAAGAATTCCCACGATGGCTCATAGGTCCTTTCTGATCCAACTCTCCTGTAGCTTATGCTGGTTCAGTCCAGGGAGGGTTTTGGAGTGCATACAGTATCTGTGCTATTCCTCTCTTGACCTTGGCCATTTCTGTCTGCAAGGTCTCCATGGGGTGGACCAATACTTCCCTGGGTGATTTAGGATCATGTGGATCCATGTGAACTGGGTTGTAATCACTTAGCAGTAGACAATCTTGAAGAGACAACGGAGGTGATACTGGACTTAATCTAGTCAACCGGTTACCCTGACGTGTCCAACTGGACCGTGGAGAATACTTTGAGGTGTGGAATTGTGCCTGGACCAAAAGTGACTTATTTTAGGATTCTTGTATCCCCAAACCCCTTATTCACTCATTCACTAGATTAAGAACCAATGATCCATCCAAAGTTAGTCTGCTTAATGACAAGGAGTGGGTAGGGGTTAATACCCCTAGTCCACTCAATGTCATAAGTAGGAAGTATACACAAATGGCTTGACCAGAATACTCTTATTAAGACATTCTTTGCCAATAAAGTCATGATTTCCTTAATCTTATCCCACTAGATGACTTCCTCCTAGTTTCCTCGGGTTTTTTAGATAATTCAACATTTCATAGGACTTTGACAGAAATCAGCCTGGATCACGTATGCCAAATCATCCATATTTCATTTCTAAGGAGGAAGGACACCTTTTATTCGAAACCCACTTAGGAGAGCATTTCTTTATGACTAGAATGTATCATAGGAAAATTCCTTTTCAAGACCACAAACAAATTCTACAGATCAGCTTATGTTGTTCCTAACATTCTTCATCTATTTCCTACATGATGTGAGCATGTGGTGGATGCAATAGGACCGATAAGGCTTCCTTAACAGGATCTATATACGCAAGGTACATGATCCTTTTGATATACCCGTGGGTACAAGATCAAGGGAATGACTTCCTTGCCCATTACTCGTGACTACACATGAGGTTAAGTAATTGGCTATGGGGTGGTGGAATCGTGAGTTATTGTGTGCAAAAGTGTAATGCTGGAATATCATTATTTGATCTCAGAATGTCATAAAGTGCACAAACCTCCCTGAGGTTGCTGGCATAATTATGAACATGCTCACCGTTTAACAATATTCCACATCCTTGTACAAGAAGTGGCTGCCATTTGCTTTTAGAGTACTCTCCATGACATGCACTGACCTCCCCGAGGGTGTGGGTATGACAGGAAGTCCCTCGCCAAATGATTTCACTTTGAGCATGATGCATGATGTGGTTAGCGAGTACAAATACAAACATGGGATTAGCCAAACACGTTTTCAAACAGATGTGGTGAAAATATTCTTGTATTTAATGGTAGCATCTACTGTCAGAAGCTTGACATTTATCTCCAGTAGAGTCCCCACTGTGAGGGTAGCGCCCGAAAAATGAGAGATCCTTCTCCTCCTTTATTGGGGAGGGAAAAGACTTTAAGTTGTGTTCCATCCTCTCTCCTCTGTTTCTCTTCCATGTGGGAGGGGTGTGTCATGTGTGTTTACCCGTGGGCCCCATACCATCATATCACCGCTTGGAGATACGTGGGGTCCTATTTCATGGGAGTGTAAAATTCGTCATTCGAGACGGGGATTTGATGATGGGCCAATTCACTGATCGAAATCATATAAAAGGGTTTGGATTCTCCACTTGGGATTATGGGCCTAGGACCCAGGGGTGGACCCAATTCCTGAGAAAAGGGCCCGAAAGTTGGTCTGGTCTAGAGATTTAGGGTTAGTGTCAGGTTGTAAAGTTGGGAAGGTGTTAGGCACCCAATCTATCCGATTTAATTGGTCTTCCTACTAGATTCTTTAGAATAAACATTTTCCACAATTATTCCTATTCCGCATGTATGGCTAAATTATCATACGTATGTACATTAACTAAATTTAAATGATCATATACACTAAAACATTATCAATATGAAGTCTACATTATGCTAATTTGGGTAAGAAATTATACCTATGCTTAAACTCTGTTTTGGGTCAAGGGGGTGGGACCCCGATTAGTGCCGGCATGAGCTGTTTTTTGGATTCTACTAGCTCATGGGAAGATGGTCTTAACCTCTAACTTCCTTTCTCGAGAGACATTGACTGTGGTGATATTTGGACAGAGTTTCGACTAGGAACAGTTACTTTCAGGTGTTAGGTTGGGATATTGATTTGATGGAGCTTTCATTGAGAATAGGCTATGGGAGGGCTAGGCTGAGGTGGCACTCTAGCAGAGCTTCCGTAGGGGATAGGTTAATCCCAGGGATATAGGAACTTGAAAGGCCTGAAGAACACTTTAAAGTTCTAAAGAATGCTTCGGATCTTACGAAGATCTCTACGAAGACTAGAAGAACCTCAAGAGGGGGTGGGAGACTAAGGGAAATTTTTCCGACATAAAATCTCGCTCAAAAAAGACAAAGGATTGAAGAGTTTTGAAGGCCCGAAGAACATTTCGAAGATCTGAAGTTCTTTGGATCTTATGAAGATCTCTTCGAAGACTTGAAAATTTTTAAGGGGGGACAGGGGAGGAGAGAGGGCAGAGCTTCTCTCTCTAGGATGCTCACTTGGAGGCTTGAATGTTGTGGTGTTGTCTTGTGTTGTGTGTTGTGAAAAACCAAAGGGAGAGGGTATTTATAGGATTCTTGAACCAATGGGGAGAGAAATGGAATTCCATTGACCAATGGTAGAAAAAAGTGGTTCTTTTAAGCCAATGGGGATGAAAAATGAAAATTTGGGCCAATGGGGTGGGAGATGGTTTTTTGGACTAATAGGAAGAGTAAGTCTTTTTTTGGGGCCAATGAAGTGAGAATATTCCTTTTTGGGCCAACATGAGATTGTGGAGTAGGATATGCTAACTAGACAAGGTAGGGTGCACAAGTGGGTGAAGAGAAAATTTTTTCACCCATAAGGTCGGTGGAACATATATTCCAGCCATTGATGGCGGCACACAAGGTTGGGCTGGGGTATTCGGTGTATGGATGGGTGCATGTGGGGGCTAGCCACGGTGCACAACATATGACAGGCATGGGTGCGAAAGGGTAGGCAGACAACGGGTCACGGGGTTGGCACGATGGGGGTGCACAGCATGGCACACGGGGGTGCAGGCTATCACTGCAGGGGCATGTGGCATGGCACGCAGGGGCGAGGCTTGCATGACATGTGGGGGCACTTGACAGGGCATGCCGGGGCATAGGCTGGCATAGTAGGGGGCCCACGGGCTGGCACAATGGGGGCACCCAGCATGGCATGCAGGGGCACGCAGGTTGGTGGGCAGGCACGAGAGGCATGAGGGGTTGTCCAGTGCACGTGGTATGCGGGGCTAGCCTGCTTGCTGGCTGGTTGGCTGGCTAGTGCGCGCGACGTGCATGTGAAAAGATATGATTTTCCAGGGAAGATTATTGGAGATCCGACGGTTCGATTTTTATGTACTATACATCGTTGGAATCATATTTCTGAGTGTTATGCATCCATATAGTCATCCTGACTGAATTCCTTCATATATAAAAGTCAAAATTGGACCCTCTTTTCTCCCACATGGGATTTCTGAGGTTTTTTAGGTAGGGGATGTTTCTGGTTTCCTTAATCAATTATCATCTCTATTGATCGGAAGCAAGAAGTCACGTCGAAGATCTATAATTCATCATAGCCAGAGGGGGTGACAAAATTGGGTGTCTACAGTTAGGCAAGCCCATATTATGGCTAAGGAATTCCTGCAAAAGTCTTCGAGAAAGTGGGACTAAGATTGGGATAGCAGCCTAGCCAAAAGAAGCCTTTTAGGATAATCGGATGACCTAGCCGGCTAACTCGGTTACACCCCCAGAGATAGAAAATGCTCAAATAAGGTTATTTTGAGGTGAGGCTCACGGCTGCCTACCCGTATGCCCCGAAACCCTTCCAATCGGTGTCCCTACCTACCCAGTAATTGATTAATGGACATGTGCCCCGTGGAGGTGTGCCAACACCATCCAACAAGTGACTAATGCCATTTGGCCAAAACCATTTATTAGCCAAACAGGCGTTAGTAATAAATGAGTCTATTTAAAGCCCAACCACCATTCACTTGCTCATTTACTCATGTACAAGTGAAGGAGGAAAGAGAAGAAGGATAGGAAGAAGAAGAGGAAGGAGAAAGAGAAGAAGAAAGAGGGAGTTGAGGAAGGAGCTTCTCCTCCAAGCATTTTGTACAAGCATTTTGTCTCCCTTTTCCCTCTATAGAATCATAAACCTAGCTAAGAAAAGGACCCTTTATACATTATACACAAAATGTGGGCATTGAGAAAATGGAACTCTTACCTACATAACCTAACTAGGTTCATCCTAACATATGGGTATAAGAACATGAAAGTGGGTGCCTAGTTTGGGGAAAACACCATTTTGAAACCAAAGAAAGGCTGGAGGTCGAATCCCTCATCATAGAAACTAGGGTTTCATGCCCTAAGGGAAGTAGGATGACCATGGGAAGGAAGAACCATGGTTAGGGAGCCAAATGGGAAGAAAATCCCCATTCTAGGCCAACTGGCTGACCCAATTGGTCAACCTGAAACCATAAGCCTATTACATCATCTGGTTAATTGTGCTCAAGTCTGTACACTCTTGGATTCATCATCTGATTGACATCAGCCAGTTGGGATCATCATCTGGTCCCATCATCCGGTTACAGTGACTTTGGCCTATGTCTTGGGAACCACTTGGGGATCTTTGTAGGGTTTTGTTTAGGGGTTGTAAAGGAATAAAATATGATATTTATGCATGTTTTGCACTAGGTTAACCTAACCCAAGTAGGAGGATACAAGGTGCTACAAGAGTGTTTGATTTCCTAAGTTCAAGATCAACTTAGGTGAGTGGGTGTTTTGGCTTAATTTATGGAATGTTTATGTCTTTAATTTCATTTTTGAATATCCAGAACGGTTTTCATGCATGTTGTGTATTGAAATCATGACTAGGCATGTGTTATGTAAAAGGAGCATGGGTGTTTGAGAATGTGGATGTGGAATGTGAAGAGCATGGTGAGGCCGAAAGAGGAATTCCAGTACTGTGTGATATGGGTTTGTGAGTATGGATTGATGTGTTTGCATTCATATTAGTATGCATGGCTAGAGATCGCATCACTGGTGTTACAATCCCTTACCAATAGGGGACAAAGTATTGGCTAATCCTAGGGAGCAGATCTGAGTTTTGTTCCAGAATGTCAAGTTCGATGTACGATGTGTGAATGTCGTACACGGACTCTGCACAATGTGTACTGTATAGTTAGGGGGATTACTCCTAAGGGCTTACCATGTACGAAAGTACAAATATAGGGACCAGTATACTCCTACTTGCAACTAGCTTATATCACCGAGGGACTGATGTTACTGGTGAAGAGGGATACCACCTACGTTGCATAGCACTCAACCAACTCTATTGGACTTAGCATCATTTCCTAGGTTATTAACTAAAATGAATTCATATTGCATTAATGGACTTGGTTGAGCATAGCATGGCATTAATGTTGGTATGTGTGTGCTTGTATCCCCCCACCCCTCTTTGGGCTTGTGAAGCTAATCCAACATTGTTTTTTCTTTTTTAGATGTTGATTTAGGTGCATAGGAACCTGAGCAGATCAAGGCTCTGGTCATCATAGTTGGTGAGTTGTGTGTACAGGGAAAGATGGAGCACGACCAGGACTATGGCTGTGAGAGCTGTGCCTTTGGGCATCTATTGGGATGATGTATGTTATCTCATATTCTTTTTTATTCTTTTTGTGTAATTATCTTGTTTCATTATAGTATTGTATTTATTTGATGGTGAGCTTGGAAACAAGGTCTGTAACTAACTATGGCCACATTTTAGCAGCTCATCAGTTTGTAACTATAGTATGACTTTAATTATGTTATGTGATTCTGGTAGATTATCTTGGATGTTATGCATTATTAAAGAATTGTGTCTATTATCCCAGAGGATTAGCTAGCCACTGGATGGTGTCCAAGTTAAACAACCTTGGTTATGGAGGTGGAGTGTGATAGATTCTTTTGCTTGGAAGCTCTGTATCCCTAAGAGTAATGACTACATTGGGGACTGAACTGCCTACAATTCCCTCAGGGGCTCCTTAGGCCCTAAAATCAGAGACAGAGAAGTAAAAGGTGCTTATAATCCACTAATACACACACACCACACACACACACCCCACAGAGTGAGAGAGAGATAGACAAAGAGAGAGAGAGAGAGAGAGAGAGAGCATTAGCTACTCCTTGAGCTAGGAGGCCACATAGTAGTGGTTCATGTGGAGCGAAGAGGCTATGCCTTCAACCTTTGCCTGAGGTTAGGATCTAGTATATTCGTCCCCTTTATCTTTTAGTAGTTTTGTTGAGTAGTTTTGCATGCTTAATGTAGTATAATGAAGCCTAGCTTAGTACAATGTAGTGTAGCGTAATATAGTGTAGTATGATGTAGCATCGTATAATATACATTTGCATTAAATAAGAGGGATTAAATTAGTTTAATTGATATTAGTGAAATTATTGAAGTAGTCGCTTTGAGTATGAGTATTAATGATATAGTAGTATAGATTAGTTAGCCAAATGTAGTCAAACATGTGTGTTTAAGATGTATACTTTGGGGAGAATATTTAAACTTTAGCATGTACTAGACCATATGAAATCAAACCCATTCCTTTCCCCCGACTAGAGATTAGACCACCACTTTTAGTTCCTAGGCCCCATATCCTAAATGGTGACTTTTTCATGTTATTCCAACCCCCAATCGCCACAAGAAAAGGTTAAGTCGTAGACTTTCCTACCTCCTACACTTGGCCAACACTCAAACCTAGTGAGATCAACTCTTGCTTTAAGTTATTTGTCCAAAGAGGAATGGTAGAGGGATAGTAAATTTAGTTTCTCACTACTAAATTAGTATATAGTCAATGTGTTCTACATACTCCCCATAAACATGATTTCTTCTAAGGTTTGAAGATATCCATGTAATCCATTGTCAAATTTATTAAACTAGACTTGTAAAAGAGTAGAAGAATAAACATTGTTTCTATCTATGAATCATAAGAGCACTCAAGAATTTTCTATAAATCATTGAGATGATTTACAAATAACTATTCTATCAAATATAAGTAAAAACATAATAGTAAATGCAATAATGCACTTCATAATCTGGGAGTTTAGAGTAAACATATATCTTCCTTGCCTAGTTAAACGAATTTGCTCCAAACCATGAATTCTCCATCAACTATCTTGGTCGGATGAGAGGTATTGTAATACCCTAGATTCAGAAACCCTCAGTCCTAGAGATGACCTTTAGTGAATAAAAACCAAAGATAAAGTTTTAGAAAATGGGAACCTAGAGTGAAATGGTGTAGATGGAGAGATAAGTGTAGAGATGGAAAGCGAGGAGAATAGGATGGTTTTCAGATGTGAGGAAGGTCCCACACATGATAGAGTAGCATGGGCAGAAGGCAGGTTAGTAGGGAAGCCCATAACAAATAACCGGTGGGATAGGCCCTGGCGGCCAGCCGATTTGATTGACAGAATGCCCAGATTTGAATTTTTTTCTTGGTGGGCCCCACTACTCTGAGAGGTCATTCCACCGATTCTCTGCCATGTGTAGGGACATGTTAGAGGGTTGTTATGCAACAAATTTCATATCAAACCCATTACCCTACAAGTAATTATTAAATTTTAAACACTTAGGAAAAAATGAGTTTTTCTTAAAGTGATTCACCTAACAGACCCTAAGGTCTATTTCGCTTATAAAAGGGGGGAGAGTCTACTATTTCTCTTCTCTTAGCTGCTGTGAAACAAAAAGAAACTAGAGAAGGAGAAAGAAAGGAGGAAGAAAAAGGAAGGAAGAGAGAGAGAGAGAGTGCATGTGTGTGGCTGCTCCTCTCTGTTGCTCTCTCTACTGCTACTGTCCTCTACTACTATTGCTACTGTACTACCCATTTCACTTGATGCCAGTAGTGTAAAGATGCTTCCTAAGGATGCTGCCATAGTTGGAAAAGATATCTGGAGCTGGACAGCTGCATGTGACCTTGCCTGCACCTCTCGGGAACTCCAAAAAGGTAATTACGCTAAACCCATCCCTGTGATTTGAGCTAGAATAGGAATCGGACAGCAGTAGGGTAGGTCTATAAATGGAATTAGATAAGGGAAATTGTCTGTGGGACCTCAGTATGGCCTTCCATAGTAAAAGCCTCAACTTCTAGACCCAATTGGAACCCAAATTGGCTGAGGGTTTGTCCCAGAAACCCTAAACCATAGGGCTTTCTCCAATAAAGTGAATTTAATTGTAATTGGAGGTGATATTGACCCCTACATGATTCCAATATTACCCAGGGATAGGCAGAATAGTGTTGTTGGGTCTGTATTAGCTCTAGATGCCCGATGCATTGTGGGTATGTGACCCGATGTGCATAGAAATGATTATATGATACAAGGATATGATTTATGGTTCAAGAATGGACAAATTATCTGAAGGAAAAAAGGGGGTTACTTATAAATGACAGTATTGACCCTGCTTGTACTTAGGAGCGCATCCCAGTGCATTTATGAGTTATGAACAATACAAGCAGATCCTATTAGGTAAGAGGAACCTAATGCCTATAGGTCTGTTCCAATAGTCTAGGAACAAACATTTTGGTCATGTAGGTTGGATCAATGACTTACATAGACTTTGGAAAGCTAGACTGGTAACTAGCCTAGTCAGCTGGGATGAAATACCAACCTGGGGTCGGTGTGTTACTTATCAGTGGAGTATGGATTTTAGAATACAAATCCAACTGAGATTCGAGAAGCAAGATTTGTGTAAGATTAATAATAAAAAAAATTTAACTCAAATATGAATTGGTTACTTAGGAACCTACAATGTACCCGATGAGGACATGCGTGATCAGGAATTTGTCGAAGAACACCAGATTTGGGAAATGAGGTGAGTGGGTGTTTGGTTTATTTTATGGAGTGTTTCTTATATGTTTTGGTTTTATTGCACGTGTATATGGTGATATCTATGTTATGGTTTTATTTTATATAAAATTATATAATTTCACATGATGCATACTTTACCGACTTGGATGTGATCGAAATTTGTGGATGATTATTGTGATAGTGGATGGTAATGGGTGTAAGATTGATGGACTGAGGCATGGTGTGGCCAAGGTTCTGTCCAGTATCGTGGGCTCAGAGATCAATCTTACATCTATGGCCACAGATGATTATGATGGATACTTTGGTTGTGTTGGATGCATGTAGAGGCATATGGCTAGGATCACATCCCAGTGCTATAACCACTTACTAATAGGGTTGAGGTATTGGTTAATCCCACTTGGTTGTAGGTCGTGGAGGACTATTATGCCCAGATACGACGTACTATATCCTGAGAGGGCATAGCATGGTATGACATACTGTACTCATGACTGTCGGATACATGGGGGACCAAGGCATTGACCAGGACCATGTTGTCAAGGGTTACTATTTAGGGGTTAGCTGGGGACCGAGGCTTTGACCAAGACTGGTTGACATCTGCTTGCAACTAGCTTGTATCCCTAAGGCCCAACGTACAGGGTAAGGGATGCTACCTATGTTGCTTATAGTACTTATACCCATAAACATTGAGACCTAGTAATTAGATGAAAAACTTATATATTAATAAATGAATCATGTGGATCTTGCATATGCAGTCTGTGGTATGATATTGTGAGCTTATCTTGGCATTCATGATTGGTATGTGTGTGCTTGCATGTTCGCCCCTCATTGGGCTATATAGCTCACCCTGTTGATATCTTCTTTTTAGATACTGGAGTTAGAAATTTGGCTAGGCAGAGATAGTTTGGATATGCAAGTATATTGCTAGACACTTGCAGGGGTTGTTGACTAAATTAATGTTGTACATGATGTATTATCACACAATTGGTTGTAAGATTGTAAATATTCATAGTACTTGTGAATTGATTTATGAATTTGTAATTATAATATTTGATATCACAGTAGCCTGTCACCACACTTAATTATGTTTTCTTGATTTTTATACGCGTACTCTGATTAAGTAGTTGACTTCTAAGGTGGGTTTTGGTTACCTTACTGCATTTGTAATCCTAGGTATTGTCAGGCTGACTGGGTTGAGAATCCAGTGCCACGTACCTTAGCCATATTTGGGGCAGGGTGTGACAGGTATCTATTTTTATCCGCCACACGTCTTGATCATATGATTCAAGATGTCTTCGTAGATTTCTCCAATGCTTATAATCGATCATTAAAGTATGGTGGTTGATCTACAACTTGATTCTTCATCATAGGATCCAATACTATTCTAGAACTTCTTAAATCTTTTTTTAAAGAACCTTACTTTGATACCACTTGTTGGATCAAATGGCAACACCTAAGAGGGGATGAATTGGGTATGAAATTTTTCTCTTCCATTGAAATCATCTCAAAGCTTTAAGTGATCACTTGTTCCATAATCATAATCAAAACTAAATCTCATTAACAATATCTTGAGTGATAAAACTCATTTATGATCAACCTCAAGCATCATGGAAGATCAAAAGACTAACACCTTTTGTAGATGTTGATTTAGGATTAAATATATTTCATATATTATTGCATAATACTTTACCAATGTTATTCACAAGTGAAGGTTAACACTTAAATGCACAAAGGAAATATTTGCAATGTACTGATTATAATTAAGGTGGGAATTTAAATGTAAGTATGTAAAGGAAGTTTATGGCAAAATGAACTAGAGAGAAGTAAAGAAACTTACACAAAAAAGAGATTAAAGAGGTATTGAAAGACACTAAATTTTATCATAATTCAGATACTTCTCAATCCTACATCCACTCCCACAATCAACTTGACTATAGATTTTCTCCACTAGTTGATTAGTTTCTTAGGCAAAAGTCAAGCCCTTACATCAATCAATCATAGTCCATCAAATTGGGACCTATACTTCTACAGCTAAGAATTTCTTTCATGCAATCACAGTCCCTCGGATTTTATATCTAAGCTAGTAGCCAAAGATTTTCTTAACACAACTACAATCCATCAAGTTGTGCACCTAGGTCAGTAGTTAAGGATTTTTTCATGTAGTCCACATACATCCGTGAGTTTAGTCCAAGCCTACCAACTTTTACAACAAATAACATTTTTCTTCAAGTATGAAGTTGCATCCTTTAAGTATCTACATCTTCATAAGATCATCTTTTACCAATTTTTTTAACATGATATCTCTATAGAGCTCTCTATCTTATTAGAACTCATAACTTTAGATGAAACATTGAAGTATTTATAGCTATGACTTAAGCCCTTTCACAGGCACCTAACTAGCCATTAAACTATATGTTAGAATCAAGTCAATTAAATTGATTTGAATTTAAGTTCAAGAACTTTAATAAAAAGTAATTAAACTTCATTATCAACCAAAGACTTCCCTTAAGTTCTAAGGAAACTAGTCACCAGGCTCTCTTGAACATCATTAAGCTACCTTGAGAGCTTCACGCTTGATTATCCGCAAAAACTTTTTCATTTAATGATTCAAACTGTCACTTTTAAATCAATAAATATATGTTCACAGTTAACTGCGCACCACCACGGTTGATGCAAAAACATAAAACTCAGCTAACCAAGCTTCTATTAGATGGACAATCACACAGATGATCGTCGCTATTATCTGCAAGTTATACCTAGAGTTTTCATTAAGCTCTATCAGCCGCAGCTTCACACGGATGACCATGGACAACAAGATATATTTGTACTCTAGTTTAAACCACCTAGGTTTTTGGACTTTTACTTAGGTTTTACTATCTTATGGGTTTTTTCATGATCTTCCTCAAATCCTTACATTAAGATTACATAAAATATTGTATTTAAAGAACAATTAATTTTGATCTTCATGAAAGACTTTATCTTCATATGTTGATGTAAACTTTGAAGTTCTTCTTTGTCTTTCATAGGTTGTAGATATTTGTAGCAATTCTTCATATCCTTCAACATACTTTGCTTTTATCTACAAGGATTATCCTCATTAGAATTGGTTTCACTGCTCTTCGCATGTCTCGTACATATCTTAGAACATCAAAAGCCAAGGATTGGGTCTCATTGCTCTTCTCATGCCTTACACATCAACAATAGTTTTCATATCTAGAACATATATATCCAACTGATAGAACTATTTAGATTTAACATAACATCTTACCTGAGTTCTAACACTAGCTCTACCTATTTCAACACTCCCTACAAGTTTGTATAATTTTTTAATCACTTGTATTTACATCACAGTCATAGACCCTCTTAAAACCCAAAAACCTTTTCTTTCAAATGAGCATCTAAAATCTCTCTAATCCAATGTTCCCAGAGAAATCATATTCTTTATTAGATTCAACACATGCTCACCTCAATCAAAGTTCGCACCATCCCATCAAACATGTGAATTTATATAGTAAAGATGTTACACCCGTGCCCTAACCCGGTCTAATTTGAATTTTCATGATAGGTCTCGGACCGGAAGTGGGAAGTACCACCGGGTATTGGCTCGTGGCAGCCCAGTGTCAAAGAGGGAAGGATGACCCCACCTTCCACTGTATCTCCTATCTATCCAACTGGCAGGGATTCAAGCTTCTCGATTGTAGACAGTAAGTGACCCGACACCCAATTCACAAATCCCGGCACACACCAAAATTGTTGGAAGACCATGTACACAATCTAGGGCAACTAACCGTGCAAGACCTGACTGGAGGACAACAAGCAGTTAAGACACATTGCTGCTATGACCACCAGAAACAGCCTGAGCCTATTTTTGCTGACTTGTTTTCACTAGCCAGTTAGGCTACTAGTTGGGTTTCGATGCTCGTGGGTTCCACCACCCACATCGTGAACAACCCCAGATGATTCCAAATACTCCCCCACACCTTTCTTATGACACGTGCACCCTACGAACCAAAGGAGTTGGGTCCACGTGCCCTAAATCGCATAATAACCTACTTTGACCAGATAGGGTCCAACCAAACGGACCCTAGTGAGAGACTTACTATATAAGTGGGAAGTTATTTTCATTTCCAATTTTCTCAATTGCCCAAAATTTGGAAGAGGAAAAGGAGAGAAGAGAAAGGAAGAGAAAGGAGGTCGAAGAAGAAGAAGAAAAGGCTTGGGGCTCACACTTGCTCCCGGCTATGTGCATCCTTACCGGAGGTAAGTGCTACATCTCTACCACTCTCTCTCTTCATTTTGAGCTAGGGAAAGCTAGGTATAGATGGAATCTTGGCCCACATACCTTCTAGAGCTCGGGGATTATGTATTTCACCTCCTCGATGCTATTGCCGAGCTCAAACCAAGACCGGTGAGCTCCGGCAACAAGTTAGACCAAATGTCCATCTAGGGTTTCAATCGTTCGATCGACATGTCTCCCAAATGGCCCAGTGGAATTGGGATTTTAATGGCTTAAAATGATGCTGGGAACATTCCCCCACAAACTCCATGGAGCATATCCTGAAGATCGGGCCCGAGCCAAAAAGCCCCAAATCTCACAAGCAACTTCTGTACTTCCAGTGGAAACACTGGGTCTATTTCTGCTAACTATTTCTGTTGACATGTTTCCGGTGAAAAGTGACTATTTTTAGTGACTATTTTTGGTGACAGTATTGTCAATGTGGGACCTTGTCTGTGCCCTTTGGGGGTAACCCCTGTGGGACCCTTATGATGTTTCTGACACATAATAACACTCGATTATACTTGTGTCTAGGACAGAGACTCGCACATACCCTGAGGTCCGTAGCGAATTAAACAACCGGTGGCCATACTTGAACCCCAATCCACACAAGCATAATCAAGGTGAGCGATTGTTACTTTTCTTTAATGAAATGTTTACAATATTAATGACTATTCACATGCGATCTTATATTTAAATTATCATTTTATTATTGACATGTTTAGGTTGACGAACATGATTTTGATAACTAGGTCCGTTCAATTGTATTGGAAATGATAATTATGATATGAGATGTATATTGATATCTGTGCCGAGATCCGGTGTGGCCGAGGTGGTTCTGGTACCTTGATCATCGCGTGGTTGTTGTATGCATATGATGGGGTCCGGTGTGGCCGAGGTGGTTTCGGTACCGTGATCGTCGTGTGTTTGTTGTATTCATGCATTGATGATGTGCATTAGATTAGTTGTAGTCTCAGATTGCACTTTGTGGCCGATGGTGATCTCGATATCAAGCACTCCAGAACAATATTTGGAAATAGATACGCTTCGTGATCGATGGGAATCCCGGTGTTGCATAGTCCATACTCAACTGTTTATATATGCTAGATTAGGTATACAATCGCGGGTTACACTTTATGGATGATGGTAATCCCGGTATCGTGTTTCCCGGGACTGTACTTGGAGATGGATTATATTTTGTGGCCGATGGTGATCTCTATATCGTGTAATCTATACTAACTATATCATTATATAAGGCATGTAGGAAATCTATGGTTAGGCATTAGTCCCTATGCTACGTCCCCTTGCCAACAGGGGATATGGTGTTGTATAACCTAATGGTGGTATGTTCGATGAACCTTTCCAGAATACCACACTCGTGGTACGATGTGATTATTGCCAGGGGTGAGAACTAGTCCAGCATGGCCGATGGTGATTCCAGTGCTGTGACTGCCAGGAGGGGGTTATCAGGGTTTGTTGGGTGACCAATGGATGCATACCGAGATTGATAGGCTCCTAATTATGGCTAGGGTTTGTATCGCTATATAGTCGATGGCAGTTCTGAGACCAGGGATAGAGCCTAATGTGCCGTAGTAGTATTTACCAGACTTAGTTGTATTGTTAGGTGGATAACAAAATAAATGAATTGCATCATGAGCATCATGGACTATATGTTTAATTCCTATAATCATGCATCATGAATTATTTATATGACTACCTTTGCTTGGTTGTGCATGAACCCCACCCCTCACTGAGCGAGTTGGAAAGCTAAATCCATGTATATGCCCCCTTTTAGATGATGATGCAGGTACCGTTTTACCTATAGCATGTGACCCGTTACCCTCTAGGCCGGAGTATGGTGTGAGCGACTGGTGGATACCAGAAGCAGAGGAGCACGACCAAGACTATGCTTGTGACCATTGTGCTTACGCCGCACCCTAAGGAGCACAGTGCTTTTTTGGTGATTTTGATACTGAATGATACTATTGGTATTCTTTTGGGCTTATGTATGTATAAGTCATGATTAATTGTAAATGGATAAACTTAGTTATGGATATTTACATTATCACTAGATGTTCCCCATTTTACTTATGATTCCACTATTATACTAATACTACATGTATAATATATAACAAACTAATTTCCGATTGAACACATATGAAATGATCAACATAAATATGAAATACAATTTACAATTTTCGTACCAAATGAAGTAGTGAGAATGAATTCTTCATCACTCCATGACCCTTCCACAACAATAGAATTTGATAATTTATCTATATCCTCTTTGTCCTCTTTTTTATCCTCCTTATTTTTAGATAATTCTTCTTTATATAACTTTCATCTCAATAATATCTTTGTGACCTTTCGACTTAAAGTGACCCTTATACTTGTCAAACTCTTCATACCTTTTATTTGATTTGCGCCTATTCTGACTATCATATGTAATCAAAGCACTATTATCCTCTAACATCCTTCACAACTATTTTTCACTGTCTCATCCATCACCAAAATAGCATTAACTGTGTCATGTTTGAGAGTATTCTTACCAAAATGTAGTGTCACTACAACAAATATCATTTTTGGTAGCAGATTTTTCCATCGTAAAAAATAACAAACACTGTAACTATATCCATCGCTAATAATGTTGTTGTGGAAACTTATGTTGAGTAATATATTAGGTGATATTTGTTTTTTCGTCACTAATATTCATTTACTATAATAGAATTATTACTTCCAATTTACTGTGATAGAATTATTACTTCCATCACCATAAATTGAATATCATATATATATATATATATATCATACTATTATATAAGTGCATGAACTCATACTTTGTTGTTGATTATTTTTTGACTAATTTACCCTTCTTGTTTATTTAAATACCCTCTATCTTTTGTTATTTTTTCTTTCTCATAAATTATCGGTACACTTCGTAATTATAATTTTCTTAATATTCTAATACTTTTCTCATCTCCTCTTTGTTCTCTCCACCCTCCACCCTCCCTCTCCCGTGTTTCTCCTCTTTCACTAATTTTTTTATTCATGCTTAGCAGAATCAATACAATGAGTCATTACAAAAGAAGAGACTATATAGAAACATAGTTCTCTATAAATCCTCATTTTTTTTCCTGTGAAATCACCTCTTTGCAAACCCTAACATTAGCAATACAATGAATCATTGCATAGTAAATGACTCTATAGAGGACAATAGCAACATAACAAGTATCTTTCTCTCTTTGAAAAGAAAATTTCTCAATGATTTAATGAACATGGCCTGGTTTGAAGACTCATTAGGTTTTCAACATTTTTTTTTATCTAGTCTTGGATCAAAGTGAAGTCTCCGCCATCCTTGCCTCTGTCCTTACAGAGAACAATAGCCAACCAAATGAAAGTTCACACATTAAGAATCTCTTTGTGTTAATTCTTTAGAAACCCTCATTTTTACTTTGCCCCTCGAAACCACCTCTTCTTAAACCCTAACAACAGTAAACATCTAACATCTCTCTCTCTCTCTCTCTCAAAAAAAAAAAAAAAAAAAAAATTTTTAGTGATCTAATGAACATAACCTAGTTTTGAAGGCTCATTGGATTTTCAGGAATTTTTTTTTATCCAGTCTCGGATCAGAGTGAAGCCTCTGTCATTCATACCTCTATCTTTGCAGAGAACAATGGCCAACCAGGTGAAGTTCACACAATAAGAATCTCTCTATGTCTTGGTTTTATTCTCTCTCTTCTCTATATGCAAATCATGATTTTTACCGCATCATTGTTTTACCTGTTTAATAAGTAAATAATTAGGAAAAATAAGAAAATGGGTTGGCTTAACGGCTCTACAAATTTTTTGTTATTACAAAGGGAATATATTCCAAATATCACTCAAAATTTCTATTCATTGATGAAATGATCCTTCAGCTCATTCATAATTAGATTGTAACTCATGATATTTGATTTTTCTCATTTGATGACCTCTTATGCTCTTGAAAACATGTTTATTTACTCTAGATAACAACAATTACACTGGAAATAAGTATATTGATCTTGTCTTGATATTTTATCTTACTAAATTTTGCTGACTATAATAATACCATTGTTGGATTGTCACTTTTATTGAATGTGACAATGACTGAACCACTTGGTAAATTTGGAAAATTGATCATGAATTTTTTTTTTTTTTTTTTGATAATTGTTAACAAATGGTGGATGTTGGTGATTAAGTTACCTTACATACAACATGTATGAACATTTTTTTTTTCTTATTTAGTTTAATTGGTCATTATTTTATAGTGAAGAAGGAAAAAAATTTTGTGATTGAGTTATTTTCTTATAGGAGAAACACTACAAGATGAGACAGTTAATGTGGAGCATTTACTTGCACTTAAGAGTGGTAGCAATAGAATTACTTGATCCTAATATATATCTTTTTTCGAATATAATATCATAGATGTCTCAGTACTTTTTCAATCTTTAAGGTTGTTTTATTTCAATTTATCGAGTTTTGGCTTTTATAACTGACATCTTATCTCTTGTTTGTTTTTAATAGTTTTATTAAAAAATAATTTTTATAAAAATTGAGAGAATCAGAATAATCCCTTTGCAATGAAACATAAGACTATAGGCCCAAGATCCCTTAGTCTTTGTAGAGGGTTAGAAACAAGATGAGACACAAATTTTTTTTCTGCATGTTTTTCCCCTAGTTCTCACCATTGCTTGATCTAGGCCCTCCTCTCATGCTTCTTGACCCACAACTCTTCATTTTTTTTATATAACTCAAGCACCCCTACTCGTTTGTTTGTCATTATCCAGTTTTACTTTCCCACTTTGCTACAATTATAGACATTCACGGCGTATGAATAATCTAATAAATAGTATAACAAAGTTGTTTTTGTACATTTGTTTTATTGGTAGTTCAATCAAGACGAGGATATATGAATATAGTTGTAATGGGTTTACCAAAATTGATAAATAGTAATTGAAATCAGGGAGGACTTCTTATATTAGAAAGTGTGAAGTCTATATACACTTATGATTCACCTGGAATGCAAATTGATATTTATTTTTGTAGGAACTGAATTTTCAAGAAGTTTCAATCCTCTCTCTCTCTCTCTCTCTCTCTCTCTCTCTCTCTCTCTCTCTCTCTCTCTCTCTCTCTCTCTCTGCAAAACAAGTTGAAAATCCAAGATCATAATTTTCTCCTGCTATCTTTTTATTGCATACATTATTAATGGAAGTATTTTGTCTTTATTCCGTATTCCTATGACAACTGAAAAGTCCTTCTTTTTCTTTTTGCTTCTTAATGAACACGGATTGGGAGAGGAATAATGTTAAAAATATATTCAGTACATTAATTTCTGTGTATTTAGAAGTTTAATAGTCAAGGAGTGTAAGTTCTTGAAGCTGTAGCTGATTACTAAGTGCCTTGATATATAATAGAGTTAAAGTTTCTCAAGTTATTTTGTAGATTCCACTGAAAAACGTACTTTCGCATATACAAAGGAAGTCTTTTGTATCAATTTTAAGAATTGTATTCAATCATAAGTTCCTGGCATATTTATTATATATAGCTTTGGGGGAACTTTCTGACTAGTCCTCTTAGAACTTAAAAATTCATTTTGAAATCTGCAATAGTAACTAAAGTTGTTGACTAAGTAGCTCCAATGTATTTGCTTTCATATAGCATAGCAGATATGAAATAAATAAGACTGAAAAGAAGGTGTTGTAGTAGTCTCAAACATTGTTGCTCCACAACTGCCTTGCTTTTTTCTCCATTTAGCTTCATTAAGTTTTACCTTGATGTAGGTTATAAAAGTGAACTTAGTTTAATGACCTACAAGGGTCATCATAGTTTAGTGACCTGCAAGGGTCATCTATTGTCATAGTACCTAATATAATAATAATAATATGACTCCAATAGAATTTTTGAAATTCCTTAACAAAGTAATATAGATTGGAATTACTGGTTTCTCATTTTAGCCATCAGTCCCTTCCATATACACACGGTAGACTTTCAGCCATCAGGTCATCAATAATTGCAGTTAACACTACCTTCTTTTAGGAATTAGGATTTGTATTACTAATTTCACATTTACTTCTTTAGTTCCTCATCTTTGATTCCTTTGACCTTAATAACTATAGAAATTGTACATAAAAATAATTCTTCTTAGAGGGAAATTGTCACTCACAATAAACACCTTACCAAAGATAAAAATACAAACATAAATATCATAGTGATAGGTCACTCCCATCACAAATCCTTGGCCAAATTAGCTCTTATTTGCTAATTCATCTGCCATATCATTAGTATTTCCTAGATTCAGTTAAAGTAAGTGAGCTCTAGGAAACACATTTGATCATAAACATCCGTATGATTTTTTTTGTACATGTATAGCCATCACACCATGTAAGTTGCTTTCATATATGCTAGATGTTGATTTAACTGGGTCAAAATCAAATGGCAATCCCCTTTAATTTATAACAACTGCTTCAGTAATTGATATAAATCTATATTAGCATTCCTTTCTTATGCTCCTCCCATCACTCTCTCTGATCTCTAATTTTATTTAATTATTTTAGAAGATTGAGAAAGTCTTGAAGGAAAATGTGATCTGAAGTATGTGGGAAACTCAAACGAAGAAGAAATTTTTTTTATGAATGAGAAGAGTCTTGACCAGTATAAAGAGTTATAAGCAAAACCCATTTGTTTTCCAAACAAGCCTCAGTTAACTTTAGTTACCATATAACAAGTTGTTAAAAAAAAACTAATTATTTCCCCAAACAAGCTTTTGTGAATTAAGTTTCTATAAATAGAGCCATTAGCCCATTCATTTCATTTCCTACAAGTTAAAAATAAAAGGAGAAGAGAAGGGAGAAAGGAGAAGAAGAAGAAGGAGGAGGAAAGCAATGGAGAAGGAGGTTGGAGCAAGAGAGGGATCATTTCCACTCACTCCACATTAGGGTGAGTTAGAACTCTCCCCTACCTCTATTGTATGCTTGCTCCTCTCTCTCTTTTACCCCATTTTCTTCACCCAAGCTAAATAAAGAACCCTAACTGAAATCCCCTCGACCCACCCACTCAATCTACTAATTGAGTTGGGGATTTTGTGTAGGAGACCTAGTATAGCTAACTAAACCACTCACTATTGTGAGTGGAGACCTCCCATATGAAAAGCCCCAATTTAAGCAACCAAAACCCTAGAAATTGGGCAATTGACTAAATCCCCTATAATCACCCATCCTAACCTAATCCTATGTTGTGGGACGATGTTGTACACCTAAAATAGTGGTTTGGGGTGATCATAAATGAAATTGAAGGCCAATGCATAAATCCCTAACCGAATTCCCCCCCCCAAAAAAAAAAGGGAACCTGAACCTCAAATTGAGAAATTAATCAAGTCTGTTATAATTTACCACCCCATCTCAACTATAAGTTGGGGAATTGGTGAAGGAGACCTAGACTAAGGGAATGAGGTAACCACATTTGGGTCTAGGTACACAATGCATGAAAACCTCAATTTGATTTCCTAAAATTTAGGAACCCAAACCCTAAATTGGGAAATTGGACAAACCTCTAGAATCTAAGCCTCATAGATGACCAATCACATCATTCCTAATCTAATTAGTGTGTTATGTATTACATGCATGATTTCAAACCCTAGAACACTGACCCTAACATGTAGAACCTACCTAAAATAGATAAACCATGGGGTGGGGGTATGATCAACACCATAAGAAGAGAATTAGGAGTATATATAACTTGACGTAAAAAACCTTTATGTTCCTATGAATAGAGACGTCAAGCGGTGAGGTAACTCAGCACAAAGTCATCGACAGTACACAACTCATATGGATAAGAGGTGAGCCGGTGTTGTGAACTATTTTATGCAGTGTTAATAACATGTTATCTATGCATGTGCTTATGAGATTTGCATTATACACCTATTACTATTTGAACATTGAATTGTGCATATTGGTGTTGATATTTTTGTTGATGTTGGTGTATGTGTATGTGTGTGTTTGAGTGTTGATGTTGATTAATGGAATGTAGGGTAGCCAAAGGTTGGGTTCTGGCATTGTTTGCCCATAAAGTGTGTGAGTATGATTGTGATGTGATATATTTTCATGTTAGATTGCATCGAGCTAGGAGGGGTCGTTGCTTGGATCAATGGCAAAGGGCTCTTTCTGCCTGTGCAGTGGCACAGGTTCAAGTCCTGGGAACTAGCCTCTCTGGAAAGGCGGTAAGGTTGTCTACCTATATACCCTCCCAAAACCCTGCTTAAGTGCGGGAAGCCTTTGTGCACTGGGTAACAACCTTTTTTATTGCTTCAAGCTAGGAGAATAACTTAGGTGCTACAACCCCTTGCCAATAGGGGAAAGGTATTAGCTAATCCCACCGTTCGATGGACCAAGGTTGGAAGAATTTTCGGTGACCAAGGTGGGGGTACCAGTGTTGTGACAAACCCTTCACATAATGTTGGATTCCGTATTATGGTATACCCTTCATACAGTGTTGGATTTGATGATGAGGTATATATGAGAAATTATTAATATGGAATTTATCTGGTACTGAAGTAGCCGTAGCCATATAGGGACTAGTATTCTCTTGATTTGCAGCTAGCTTGTATCCTTGGGAACCGATAAAGTATATTCATAATTGGAGATACCACCCACGTTGCAGTAATACTAAACACAATATGGACTTAGAAACTGTCAACTAGGCTTATGCGATAACAAACTAGATCATGACATTACATTTATTTTAAACATATTCATTTGGTGTTGTTGAGCATCCTTCTTGTTGTTGCATTTCATATATGGTTATGTTTTTCTTACATGACACTGTTCACTGGGCTTCGTGGAAGCTACCCATTTATTGTAATGTTTTTAGATGGTGAACCAAGGAACCTTCTCGAGGCTGTTGTCATGGCGCCTGCTCTATACGATGACGAACTATCAGTCGAGGAGCTAGCAGCACATGAAGCTAATTGTGTGTGTGATGATTGTGCCTTCGGGGCACCCTAAAGATGATAGTAGTCATCTTCGCCTTTTGATTCTTTTGTGTACATACTTGCTGTAATCCTAGGGGTAATACTGTAATTATTTTCTGATAGGAGCAAACTTTCTTTTGTGTAAGTATAGTGCATATCAATAGAATTCACCAGTTGTATCTATCTAACTGATTAGTGTTATATATTATAGATTTTAGATTTATTTCATATTTGTGATCTTAAAGTACTGCATCAGAGATCCTGGATGAATTATGGATACAATTATGTGTCCAGGTCACCAACGTTTAAGTAAGTGAAGGTGGGGTGTGATATGGAAAGGTATAAGAAGAAGAGAAGGGAGAAAGAAGAAGGAGAGAGAAAGAAGAAGAAAGAGAGAGAAGGAGGAGGTTGGAGCAAGGGAGGAGATCACCTCCACTCACTACACATCAAGGTGAGTTAAAGTCTCTCCCTCTACCTCTATTGTATACTTGCTCTTTCTTTCTCTTTCTCTCCCTCCCTCTATTACCCCATTCTCCACCTAAGCTAATTAGGAACCCCAATTGAAATCCCCATGTCCCATCTACTTGATTTACAAATTAAGTTGGGGATTTGGGGTTGGATACCTAATCTAGCTAATTGAACCACTCACATATGAGTATGGAGACCTCCCACATGAAAAATCCAACTTGAATCCCCAAATTAGACAACCTAAATCTGGTCAAATCCTCTATGATCTACCACCCTAACCTAACTATAAATTGGGAAAATGATGTAATACACCGAGAATAGGAGATTAGGATGATCATAGGTGAAATTGGAGACCACTACATGGAACCCTAGCTACAATTTCCCAAATATTTGGATAACCTAAACCCCAAATTGGGGAAAATAATCAAAACCGTTATGATCTACCACCCTAACTCAACTATAGATTTAGGAATTGATATAAGACACATATATTAGTGGATGTAGGTGATAACATTTGGGTTTAGAGACCCAATGTATGCAAACCCTAACCAATTCTCCCTAAATTGAGTAACCCAAAACCTTAAATTAGGGAAAATGATCAAACCTCTAAAATATATGTAACATATATGACTAATTACATCATTGCTAAAATGATTAGTGTGTGCATGTGTTGCATGAATGAAATCTAACCCTAGAATACTATTCTTTACCAAAAAAAAAACCCTAGAATACTACCCTAACATGTATAACTTACCTAGCATGTGCAAACAATGTGGTGGGGGTGTAATCAACACCATAAAAGGAATTAGAGGCATATATAGCTTTGACCTAAAACTTCATTTTGTTTCCTATGAATAGAACCGTAAATCAGTGAAGCTATACGATGCGAGGTCATCAATAGTATACGGGTCGTAGAGACGAGAGGTGAGTGGGTGTTGTATTTTATTTTACGGAGTGTTTACTTTTAATTTATTTATGCATGATTATGTTGTTTGCTTAAATCTATGTTATATGTAAATTCCTTAAGTTAAAGTATATGTTTTGTGTGTGTGTTAATGGTTTGACGTTGTTATCTCATTGAGAATGGATGTATGTAAAAGTTCTTGTGGGGCATACGATGGCCGAGGGTGGTTTTCAGCACCGTGTTTTTGTATATGGATTATGGATGATTGATAATTGAGCACCCCATGTAGTATGCCTATGGTTAGTATATCAGACCCAGGTGCTACAACCCATTGCCAGTAGGGGAAAGGTATTGGCTAATCCCATTCATCTGACGTGGCCAAGGTTGTTTCTTGTGTCAAGACAAACCCTTCATGGCCGATGGTAATTCCGGTGTTGTTTTTTATAGGGGTTATTAATAGGGGCTTACCTAGTACCGAAGTATACATGTAGGGATCGGTATGCTCCTAACTTGCAATTAATTTGTATCGCTAGGTGACTGATGGCGCATTCTGGGATCAAGGATACCACCTATATTGCAGTAGCACAAAGACCCCATCTAGACTTAGTTTTGATATTAGGATTGTGTGATAACACTCTTACATTTCAACCTTCCGAGACCAGGGATACCACTAGTAGCACTAAGACTGCATCTGGACTTAGTTTTGATGTTAAGCTTGTGTGATAATAATCTTACATTCCAACCATTACCACATTACTATTGTGATGTGATGTACTTATATAATAGATTGCAATGGACTAGGCTAACAGACCCGGGTGCTACAACCCTTTGTCATCAGGGAAATGGTATTAGCTAATCCCACTTATGGTAGGTCTGACAATCCAATTTTAGAATATCATGTCCGCGGTATGAGGTGATTGGTGCCAGAGTGGCCATGCTCGGAAGTGGCCAATGGTGATTTTGGTGTCGTGGTAAGTAGGAGGTTATTAATAGGGGTTTATCAGGCAACCTAGGTGTGCATGTAGGGAACGGTATGCTCTTGACTCATAACTAGCTTATATTGTTAGGTGACTGATGGGAATTCTGAGACCAAAGATACCACCTATGTTGCAGTAGCAATAAGACCCTATCTAAACTTAGTTTTGATGATTAGAATTGTATGATAATAATTGGATCATATTTTGCATTCATTTAATCTTGTTGATACATGTTGTTGCATCACACTTGATTGTGCTTACTTGCATTTCCCACCCCTCGCCGGGCTTTAGGAAAGCTCACCCCATTTGTTGTATTTTTTTTTCGATGTTGATTCAGGCATTCCCTCCGATGCCATTGTGGAGACTCTAACACTGCTTGGAGATGAGTTGTGGCTAGAGGAGCTGGCAAAGCATGAGCAAGGTTGTGTTTGTGATGATTGTGCCTACGAGGCACACTAAGGATGATAGATGTCATTTTTACCTTTTGATTCTTTTGTGTAGATATCTGATGTAATACTAGGCATAGTACATATAATTACAGATTGACAGGAATTCACTTTTTGTGTAAATATCATACATATCACTAGAAATTCACAAATTGTACTATTTTACTGTTTATTAAAAACATTGGATTTTAGTTCATTTCATATATTTGTGATCTTAAAGTATTGCATCGGGATTCTAGTTGGATTAATGGATATGAGAGCATGTCTAAGTCATAAGCCTTTAGGTAAGTGAAGGTGGGGTGTGACATAATTAATGATTAAATAAAAAAGCAATTTTATCCATCACATAGCAAAAAGGAAATTATCATATGTCTTGAAAATTTTGGTTTCCACCATACTTGAAGCCAACAACATGGTATACCATGTGGAAGCAGCTCTCCTTGCATACCACATACAAGCTGCTAAGAAATTAAGCAACTATATAGAATGACGTTAGCCGACACTTAGGGCTCTTAAAAATCAAAACTAGTAAAGTCAAAGCATTGAAATACCTGTAGACTTGGAAGCTATAAAAAAAAAAACTTAAACCACCTCTCGGCCCCTCTGCCATTGACTTCTAACATAACACCCTTTGTTTTTTATTTTCTCAATCTTTGCTAGTACTGCAAAGAGGTGGGAGAGAGTTGCAAAAAAGGGGGTTTGAGCGGAGATTCCATAAAAAAGAGATTTTTTTCACCTATATAAGAATTCCACAGAATTGGGGTGTGTCTAGTAAATAGAGGGGGGCTGTTGAGAAGGGGGTTGGGGTAAGGCAAAGGAGGATATTTGATAGTGAGAACAAGAGGGATTTACTGCAAGAATGTAGGGTTAGGGTTCGACTGGATGTAGAGAGAGAGAGAGAGAGAGAGAGCATACCTGCCTAACCATTTTTTGTGACGGTAAATCAATAATAGTTGTCTAAAATCTATTTTCCATGACAAAATTTTCTTTTACCGTGGTCTAAAATTTTGTTTCTGCATGGTAATAATGTACCTGTCACCAAAAATATCATCCCCACAGTTAGTGCTATTTTTCTTCCGTGGCAATAACAATCTTGTTGTTGTCCAAAATAAATTTTCTGTGATAGTACTTTTACCACCATTGTTTAACATAGTGTTTGCAACGAATATACAGCCATAATCTTAGAATACAATAATAGGCAACGGTAAATATGTTGCCATAATGAAAGAGAATATTAGACGAGTGAGTTAATTTTGTTGTCGCCAAAAATGACAATAGGCGACAGAATTTATATTACCGCCGCTAAACACCATAGCTAAAAGTATCATTTCTTGTAATGTGCAGTCATAATGTGATCAAATCAAGAAGGTAATGAAGCTAACATGAGAACTACCTTGTCCTCCTCTTCAATCTTAACATCTAGAGTCGATATGTCATTATCCTGTTGAACACATCTAAGTGTACTTCAAATTTCACTCCCTTTGAAAATTGAAGGCTATAAAATACATGAGAACTACTTTTTTTTTTTTTCACAATTGGTGAGCTACAAACTTGGTACGAGCCATAAACTCGGACGTCTTAAGCTCGACTCCCACTAGGCATACCTTGGGCCACTCACACGGGGGTGTTTAGTGCTCTTCACTACTTTCAGTGATAGTTGAATGGTTCTCATTCAACCTTGATATGACCCGGTCCATGCGGTTGTGGGGTCAGTATGGACCCAAGGGACTAGTCAGGCCGAAGACCTAGATACCCGTCGTTAGCAAAATAATAATAATAATAATAATAATAATAAACAATCGAAATTTTACTTGCACTCTAGCGTTGCCAAGACTTCCTCTTGATCTGCTAACTCGATGGCCTTATGAAGAGTGTTATCTACAAGATACAATTGTGTTGTGTTGTTTTCTAGATCCCTCAACTCTTGCTACTCATCTTCCTACATCTTTTTTGACTTTTTCAATTTCTTCCCAAGACTCTTATTTTCCCCTCCTATGTAAGAATATTCTTCACCCGTTGTTGTCATATATAAGTCATTATGTCTATTAAAGCATTCTTTGGAGAAGTTTGAACCTTCACCACCATGCAATTTACATGATTTCTGCCATCCATAACCATTATCAACCTCAAAGTATTTGATTAATATTGATGTTGAACAAATTTGCACAATCTACACACAGTGAAATTTTCCCGATCTGTCACTTCCACTAAGTTTGAAACATCAAAAAATCATAGGAACACCTCCATACCACACAAATTTCACTACCCACTTTCTCTAATCCATGTTCGACTACGCCCTTTTTCACTTTATTTCCCTCAAGTGGTTGTGTTCCCACCACTTTTACCCTTTTTTCTTTTAATAACAATAATGTGGATTGGTTTCAAAAACCTTTCCTTCGTTATACCTAGGGCTACAAACCCTTCTTGAACTTCTTGCCAAATTTCTTCCTTACACGAATAGAAAGACTCACCTCGTACTTTATTAACAAAAAACTGATCAACACACACTGAAATTTGTTACTCGACTGGACAACTTAGGAAAGAGAATGCAAGCTCCACAGTGACCGAATTTCTTGGACTTGTAGCACCTTAGATCAACGACAAGTACAGTCCTACCTTTGTCTTCTTCCTCTCTCCTTAAGCATCACTTATTTCCTAGATCTCCACGCACCACTTGGGATGATCTCGAGCCTTGTTTGCATATCACTTGTTTGGGAGGAGTGCGTAACTACAAGAAAGAAACCAAGTATACAGTTACACACAGCAAAAGGCATTTAACATTATTCGACCTATGTTGGTTAATTTATGATTTTAACACATTTAATACAACCGTACCGTATTTCAAGGTTTATTTACTCTTCCTTTATCGCAAAACAAAAACAAAAAAAAAAAAAAAATTTTATGAAGTTTTTTTTTTTTTTTGGTAGACGAGAGTACACTCCATTGAAAATATATTTAACACATATTTAGTTTTTAAACACACAAAAAAAGTGAGGTTGTGTTTTATATGCATTCTTGGATTGCATTCAGTACCAAGAACGTGTTCTGGATGGTAAATAACGTTGTTTAGTCAGCATTCCATTCTCAAATTTTTGAAATGTGACTTAGAATACAGCCTATTATGGAATGAAAAATTTTCACATTCCAATTCTCGTTCTCTAGCTCTAGTAATCAAATTAAGAACTCATGATGGAGCCAAGCTCTCCTACAAACATAATCGATGACATTGATGGTTTCTTTGTGGTATCAGTGTGAGTTGAAGATCCAAAATTCGACCTATAACCAAAATCTGATCTCTCATCTTGGTCAGAGCTTGTGGTACTATAATGGCCGCCCCTGTAATGATCTTTTTCTCTCTTGGTTCCTTCATCCTTTTTCTCTTTATTGTCGAGGTCGTGGTGATGGTCACCTTCATCTTTTGGTCAGCCGTAGAAGTCAAAATTGGGAGGTGAGTGTCACATCCCACCTCCACTTACCTGAAGGCTAGTGACATGGACACACAACTGTATCCACAATCTATCCAGGATCTCTAATGCATAATGTCACAAAGTTATATATGAAATAAATCTAAAATCCATAATATATAATAATGATCAGTAAGATAACATAGTTCGTGAATTCTATTGATATGTACCATATTTACACAAAAGAATGTTTACTCTTACCAGAACATAATTATAATATTACCCCTAGGGTTACATCAAGTATGTACAAAAAAGAATCAAAACAAGAAGACAACTACTATCATTTTCAGGGTGCCCCGTAGGCATAGCCATTACACACATAATTCGTCTAGTGTGCATCCAATTCCTCGACCCATAGATCTTCTCCATATAAAGTTGGCTCCCCAACAGTAGTTAGGTGTGTCAATAGGACGGTACGGCTAGGTTTCGGTATGGGTTGAATCGGTTTTGGTGTGGGAATGGTGAAATCAAAACTGAACCAAGAAGGAAACTTTGGTTTCGGTTTGGTTTCGATTTCGATGCGTTTTGGTTCTGGTTTGTCTTTAGTTTCTTACATTGATTTGTAATCGGGTTGGTTCGATTTCTGGTCCGATTTGGATTTGACTTTCTATATAAATGTATACAAAACTATGTAAAACTTGGTGTTTTAAAATGGATTTTAGGCTATTTTCGGTTTGTTACTGGTTTGGTTTCGTTTCAATTCGCAGTTTCGATTTCATCCATTTTCAGCGTAGTTCGGTTGATCTTAGGGTTGTAATACTCCAAACTGAACCATTAAAGCTTTGGTTTGGTCTGACCTGGGCAATTATCGGTTCGATCCGGCCTATTTTATCGGTTCAGTTTAAGTTTTGGCACCCCCTAACAGTAGCCTCTGAAAGGTTCCCTAGATCACCATCTAAAAACAATGAAACAAATGGTGTGACCTTCCACGAAGCCCAGTGACGGGTGGACATACAAAAAAAAACACAATCATATACGAAATGCAAAGATAAAACAATGCTTAACAACATCAAATGAATGTGTATTAGATTAATGCAATGTCATGATTCGGTTTATTATTACATAAGCCTAGTCAAAAGATTCTAAGTCTATATTGGGTTTTAGTGCTACTACAACATAGGTGGTATCCCAGGTCACGAAGGTCTGTTATCGGTCTCTCGAAGATACAAGCTAGTTGCGATTCAGAAGCATACCTGTACCGACATGGCTACTTCGATACCCGAAAAACCCCTATTAATAATCCCACACGTATACCTCATCACAGAATCCGATATCGTGTGAAGAGTATACCACAACACCGAATCCAACATCGCGTGAGGGTTTGTCACGACGTCGATACTTCCACCTTGGTCACCGAAAATTCCCCCATCCTCGGTTCGACGGACGGTGGGATTAGTCAATACCTATCCCCTTATTGGCAAGGGTTATAGCACCTGGGTTATTCTCCTAGCCCGATGCAATCTAACATGAATCTATATCACATCACAATCATACTCACACACTCTGTGGGCATGCAGTGCCGGGAATCCAACTTTTGGTCACCTTGCACCCCAACACTCGCTCTAACTCTATGGGCATATAGTGTCGAAATCCAACCTTTGCCCACCCTGCATCCCATCCATCAGCACATACATACACCAACGCCAACACACAATCTCACTCTGTGGACATGCTATGTTGGAATCCAACCTTTAGCCATCCTGCATCCCATCCATCCACCAATACACACACACACACACACACACCAACACCAACATCAACATCATTATGCACTTTCAAATTCTTAACTGTAACAGATTCATAATGCACATGTTCATGATCATACGCAAGGAAAATATGTTATAAATACTCCTTAAATATTCATAATACCCACTCACTTTGTGTTCCTACTTGTTGTGTATTGCCGATGGTTTTGTGTCACGAAGCCTCAACGTTTGCCAGTTCCATTCCTATGAAACACAAGGTTCTTGGTCAATGTTCAAGCATAGGGAAGATCTCCCTAAGGATCAGCTAACCACCCAAATAGCGGGTTAATTTAGGGTTTTTGGGTGGTTCACCAGTGGATGCTCACCGGATAGAGGTGGCCCACTGGTGAGTTCATCGGCTGATGGATCTGAAGGTCCAACAAAATCTCTACAAGCTCCACTGGTAGATGCTCACTAGGTGATGGTGATCCACCGGGGAATGGATCCGAGGGGTTCATAAAACCTATAGGATGTCCCCAGTGGATGCTCATCGGTTGATGGTGATCCACCGGTGGGCATCAGCTGGTGGAAACAAATCTCGGACAGCTAGTGAAGATAAATTTGGGACTTCTCTGCCCAGATCTGGTCCAAGGCCATTAGGGTCCTTTATGTGACTATGTTTGTGTCTAATTCCCTATGTGGTGAAGGTCCCATCCCCAAACTCATTTTACCCTTTTTTGATTTACTTACAAATTTGGGTTTGTGAATTCTAGGGTTAGTTCATGTAGGGAGTACCCACACACACCACCTAGTCTATGAATAGTGTAATTAATTACTAAGACCACTTAGATTATAGGGATTTGACCATGTTCCCCAAATTTAGTGTTTAAGTTGCTATAAATTGGGGAAATCGGTTTGGGTTTCATGTATATGGTCTCTAAACCCAAACATGACCATCTAAAACCTTTAGTTTAGGTGCAATACACCCTTTCCCCAACCTAGGGTTAGGTTATGATGTTTGATTAGAGGGAATTTGGTCAGTTGCCCAATTTCTATGGTTTTGGTTTGCCTAATTTGAGGCTCTACACTCAAATGTGAGTGGTTGGATTGCTATATTAGATCCCCTCCTCCAAAATCCCCAACTCAATTAGTAGATTAGGTAGATGGGTCGAGGGATTTCAGTTAGGGTTACCTAATTAGCTATAACACCCTAACTCTGATTCTCTACCCTACTTGTGGACAAGCAAGGATACCAGGCAGAGAAGGCCAATATTGGCTTGGCTGGCAGCAGTGGAATGCCAAGAAGGGAAAAGTGATCCCACTTGTACCTGTACAACATGCCAACAATGTTGGAAGAATCAACAAGAAATGTGGGCCAACAGGTAGTATACAACCTATACAAGGGTTAGGTGTGATAGGAAATTGGCCAAACTAAAAGGGATTGGTTTTAGCCCAACCGGTGGGAGAGCTTGGAATTAACAGGCCGACCGGTTGGCTTGGTAGAATCAGCATTGTAGATTTTTTGGGTCCCACACACCACTTTTAAATGAGAATCCTTTCCCCTCTAACATTCTAGTGATATTATAACTGAACATTATAGAGTATATATATATATATATATATGTATATATATATATGTAAGAGTCATTTTCCACCAAGGGGCCATAAGCCAAGTTGGTGGAGAGACTTATAAAAGGATAAGGGTATTCGGTGGAGACTCATTTGATCCTCTGAAACCCTAAAACAGCAAGAGGAAAAAGGGAGAAAGAAGAAGGAGAAGAAAGAAAGAGAAGAAAGAAGGGAAGAGTGGGAGATTAAGGAAGAACTACTTCATCTAAGACATACTTTGGATCAATTGTATTCCAAGTAAATATTGTTTTTCATTTATTAGAGTATATGTTAAATATGAAGTAGGGTTTCGAATTATTCTAATTAGAACTTCTTCATAAGCTAGAGTTTCATCAATTCTTTTATTAACAAGTTAGGGATTTCACTAAATAGGGATAATTATAGTAAACCCTAATCAAAAGATGGGTATTTTCCTTCTTGATCTCACTTTAACAGTAATTAAAGTGAATTATTGCTGTACATAGTGAAGATTATTGGGAATTTTGAATTACATGAGCAGAAATTTGGAGTATGGGAGTAATCCTGAAGTTATTTCAGCTCTCTTTGCAATTCTGCTGAAATCTGGAATTTACCCATGAAAACAGAATTTATTAGACCTAGAATTCTAGATTAAATGGCCAATTGAAGAAGGAATTGGAGAAATACACCTTCCCTATAGAATTTGGACCTTATAAAATAGAGAAATCCCAGGTTAAAACATATTAGAACCTGAAGGGAACTTGGTAGAATTGAATTCTGCAAATTTGGGGCAACCGGTGGGAGACCACAGACCAGCCGATCAGCTCCAGTGTCTCCAGTCGATTAGGCTTCCAGAGACCAGAATGATTCCAAAATTGGTCTGAAACTTGTTGGGCTTACTAAGGACCTATGAAATCACATAATTAAGAACAGTGTGCCTAATTCTAGAAATAAAAGAGGTCGTAAAGTGACTTAAGAAGAAAAGGGATTAGAGACAGAAATAATATTGGTTGGAATAGATTGATTTAAAGTTTAATTTTATTTTAATTATTTACATATGATATGGTTTTAGGACATTGGACTAGCATTATGGGAGTTTGTTCAGTACAGATAGGAAATTCACCTAACTCTGAACACCAAAATGAGTGGGTGCCCTGATCTTTTTTATGGAGTGTTTCTTATTTTCCTTTATGCCTGCATTCTATATTCATGCATTCTTGTATGTGTATGTGCATTATACTTTTATTCTGGAAATCTCTATATGGTGGACTTGAGTTGAGAAAGGTGAGACATGTAAGATGGGTCACGGCAAGTGCCCAAGATTTGCATGCATATGATAAATGGTTGTGCATCATATAGAAATGCTAGGTTAGGATATCACCGCCCCAAGTGCTACAACCCCTTGTCAGTAAGGGGATAGGTACTGACTAATCCCGACATATGTGGCTGCTTGATCAGTAGTGCACTTTCTGTGGTATGACGTACTATACCTGAGACGGATGAGGGCATAATACAATGTACTATATGCCTGATTTTATTTTATGGGGTTACTAATTAGGGGTTAGCCGGTGGACCAAGGCTCTGACTAGGACTGGATGACTCCTGCCTACAATGAGCTTGTATTCCTGAGCCCAACATACAGGATAAGGAATACCACCTACCTTGCGTAGCTCCGTACCACTTATTATCAAACCTAGTAACGGACTAGGGAGTAGTGAAATAAGTAAATGGATTCATGAGCATCATTTGACTGAGTGGAGCATGTATTACATCATTTGCACTGTGTGTGCTTACTTGCCCCACCCCCTCACTGAGCATGACGTGCTCACCCCCCATGATTTATTCTTTTTAGATGACGAAGGTGGTATTTTGCCAACTCCCGGCAATAATTATGATGTAATGGCCATGGATCACTTGGCCTATATTCAAGAAGATGAATTCGACCACGGACCCTCCTATGACTGTGACTACTGTGCCTATGGAGGCCAGTATTACTGAGGAGTAGATTTACCATTGACTATTCTTTTTGTGTATAGACGTGCTTCTGTGAGGACTTCACTTTTTGCTAGTTTGAGCTCACTGAAGGATTAGGTTACATGGGATTCATTATATTTTGTGTATATATATTCTTTTGGTTATAAATTATTCTGGATGACTGTAATATATGGATAACTATAAATTATGATATCACCTAAACACACTAGATGGCTATGGATTCTATTTTGTAAGTCTGATAGATGTGAGACCTCATATATGTAGTTGTGCATTGTGGTGCTGTTAACTGCTTGGAGTCCGGATCCTGGGGAAAAATAGGCTAACTCGATGCGGTGAGGTGTCCAATGCCAGCATACCTATGTCGTATTGAGGGCACAATGTGACAATAGCTAGGTTAAAAAATAAGGTAAGAGAAAGAGAGAGAAAGCATAGCATTCATGAGAAATAGAGAGAGAGAAATTCATCTTCAATGGGGTCGGTGAGGGGAGGCAATCTCCCTTGCTCTTCTTCTTCTTCTTCTCCTTTCTCTTACTCTTAGTTTGGTAGAATGAAATGAATGAGCAAGTAGCTCTATTAATAGTAACTTGAGTCACTTAGAGTCAATTTGGAAAATAAATGAGTTTCACTCATTACTGGGTTAATTCCTCATTTGGCACTAGCAAACCCACCTTGAAGTGATCCAACACATTAATCCACTCCCTAGTAAGTTCTACCAACTATTGGAGGTGGTTTGAGGTGCACGGGTGTGAGGGCTTGAGCCCCACGACCATTTAATCCAATTATGGCCAGTACCTTCACCAAAGGTGTTCATCGACAGGTGTCCATCAGCCGGTGTGTACTGTTTTGGTCCACTTTGGGTGGAACAGATCCTATTGGTTGTGTGGAGGTTCCTTAGGTGCTTGCAAGTGCATGGGCCCTTTCTTGGTACATCTCATTACTAGAGTTTTGGTATTTCCCCTCAATGACAGAGGACTTACATTGGCTTCTTCTTCAATGGTTTAAACCCTTCTAATACTTAGAACATGAGTAGGATGTGCATGTGGGGTCATCCTTCCTTCTCGGCAGAAGACTGTTGCTACCCAAAACTCATTGGTACTAGCATTCGCTTATGCTTCATCTGCATTTAGTCATAAGGAGAAAATTTAGGGCACGAGTATCACAGTGTGCAAGGTAGAAGTTCTCCCAACTGCAAATAGAGAATTTAGAAAAAATCGATGTATCTATGAATATCTACTACAATAAATATGGAAATAAATCCCCATAAAACAAAGTGGCAGAGATTCTCCTCTCCTCTACTACGAACAGAGATCAGTCCCTTCCTATGGGCATAAAACCACAAAATGAATTATGAAGGCAGTAACCTACAAGAACACAACATCATTTCTAAAGTATAATAATCTAATTCTTTAAGAGACCGAAGAGTGACAAAGATGAGAGACAAGCAAAGAATGGTGCCTGACATATGCAGCACAACCCTTGTTCCATTATCCATGAAAGGCACAAGAGCCAAAGCCTCTTAAGCCAAAAGCATACAGTTGCGGAGAAGATGTTCATAAACACGCAAAGGAACACAGTAGCCATGGAAGTGTTGATCTAGGCCATTGTTGAGATATTTAGAAGAACTCTTTAGGTTAAATGAGTGTTGTTCAACGACTCCAAGTCATAAGAACCTGCACAACACAGATTAAAGGCTAGCCCAAAGGAGACTCCGGGACCAGGCTTCGATGCCCAAGTTAGATCTAGAGGTACTCATTCTTATATTCAGTATTCAGTCGATTGAGAGCCTTACCAGTAGGGCTGAGTGCCTCTTATATAGGTGATATGAGTCTTTCCCGTTGGTCGAGAGACTCAAGCATGTGTCCACGGGCCTTCCCCCTATTGGAGGGATTATCCTTCATCATAGCTGACCTGGCCAGGATCATAACGGTTAACTCAACCTGGGTTAGCTTCCCACAATGGCTAACCGGACCATTGTTAGATCTCCTAACGGCTAACTCAATCGTGGTGAGACCAAGGTTAAGTAGCTTGGGGGTTAAGCAATTCCACATGACCATAGTTAGTGACCAGGGGTTAGGTAACCGCCTAATCCTGGTTAGGTTTCTTAAGTACGGTCATGAGGGTGGAGCTTCCCTCGGGAGTAGGTCGGGAGGTCGGGAGGTCTCTTTTGTAGGGTGAGGCTCTCCGTTTAAGCTCATGTTAAGGAGACTGGGGTGGGACCACCCAACCATTGACTAGTCAACCAATGTATATGGTATATCATATGCCCCTCACTCCTCGAGCTCCTAGCATAGGAGTTTGGGGAGTATCAATATATTTAAATGGTATATAATATACCCCCCACTCCTCGATCTTCTATCATTGGAGCTCAGGGAGTAACCTTTGTGGTCGCAATGGACTGGGTGTACAGGTTTTGATGCTCCCTCAGGTTCCTCTTTTTCCTTGGAATTCCCACCTTCGACGGTGGTCACATGATTGCTATTGCCGACTTGCCATAATGGGGGTTTAATCAAGGGTGGACGTGTTAGACTGGTACTGGTGTGGATGATTGGGTCATAGATCGATTAGATTTTCACCATCTAGGGCGTTGATTGTGTTCTATCTAACAGGTATCACTTTGTGTGGAGGAACTTGTGTTTTCTTCTAGGTTTTGAATTGGCATGCTTCAGTTAATCAAACGTTGCCTTGCTCTATAATCGAGGCATCGGTGAGAAGGTAGATATAAGGCTCCATTGTGTACTTCTCTCTTTAGTTTCACCTTCACTGGACCATTTTTTAGTGTTGTACTATTGACAAGGCTTTCATCGTCCTCAACGCTATCTAATCTTCCTCCTCTAGTTGTCAAGTTTCAGAAACCTAGTAAGCCTACTCCTGCCATCCTTTTCTTTGTATAGTACCCTGGTTTATGGGATCCCAGATGTCAGAGTCTTCTTCTTTTGAAAAATCCTTTGAGTCTGTAGTCAGGATGCCCTGTGAGTATGTTAGGGTCCATAATGATGGATGTTGTACTTCAACAAAGAAGCCCGTTGTGCCGAAGAGGGCACAACAAAGTTCTTCTCTGGGGGTTCGTGACCCCATTGTCGGTCTTTCAGTGGGTGAAGTTGCCTCTAAAGTCTCCCCAGTAGACTTGGAGAAGTTTCACAGGGTGTACCACATTCCAGCCTCCGTGGAACTTCATGTTCCAGAGGTGTTAAAGAGGGAAAATCATCCCCACAAAGGGGGGATCAGTATATATGAGGCTACCCTCATAGATGGCCTCCATTTCCCTTTCACCCTTTCATTTGTCAAGTGCTGAGACATTATGGGCTTGTACCTACCCAGTTGGTACCCAACTCTTGGATGAGTTTATTAGGGTTTTATATACGGTTGAGAGACCTGAAGATAGAACCCAACCTCTGTTTGTTCATTTCAGTATAGTGTCTCTTTGCCCATAATGCATTCCCTGGGTGGTTTTACTTTCGACGTCGGAAGAATGAGTACTAGATCATCAATGGTATACCATCCTCCGCCTCCCAATGGAAGGACATCTTCTTTTTTGTCCGTCCTCTCCAGCCGTATAACATTCCGACCAAGTGGTCATTACTAAACATGACTAGGGAGAATAAGAGGCCCACTCTCCAAGCTAATGAAGAGGAGAACATGATGTTTTTGACCATCATGCTCAGGTGGTCCTCACGTCGCAGTTGTTCCTTGTGAGGTTTGGTTTGAGTCTAGGTAAGTTTCCCAGAAGTCCATTAGACTATTCCTGTTATAATGTTTCTTTATTCCTTTTTTAATGTTTGCTGCATTTTCTTTGTAGCTCCCCTAGATCCGAATTTCATGATTAACATAATGGATCTCATGCTCGAAACAGAAGCCACTCAAGGGCAAGGTGTTAGTGGTAATCCTTTGGCCAAGGAGCAGGATAGCCAACATGAGCATAACGCTCCCACGGAGGTGAATTTGGGCCGTGTTCCAGAATAGGAGCATCTTGAAGCCTCTGACGACCAGCTCCCACTATTTATGGTTACAGCGAAGAAGCATAGGCATGAGGGAGAGGTTGCCAGTGGCTCACAGATTGCTATAATGACTTTAACACAAAGTATCAATCTGCCTCTCGATCACCGAGTTTGGAAATAATGGGGGTGGGTGAGGAGAACGTAGGTGTCGGGGATACGCCTGCTACATCTACTCAAGTAGCAGATTTTGGAACCTCTGGTAGCCTACAAAAGAGACGGTGGAAGGACAAGGGTAAGATGCTAGTGGCAGTTATTGGGGAAATCTATGTTCCCTAGTATGGGCTTCTTGTGAGCAGTCCATTCATGATGATCCAGCAGCATACGTGGCTCATTGTGATGGAGAGCTCGCTACCAAAGGACAAAGAAGCACACAAAGGGAAGGGGTTTCCCAAGCTTCTTGACCAAGGTTTTACCCATTTGGCAAAGGTAAAGGTTTAATCCCAATCTATCTTTGGGTTATTTGATCGTCTATATATGGTGAATTTTACATCTTTCTGTGTCGTCTATAGGGTCAGGCATTGTTCAGTGAAATTTTCAGTCGGTTCGCTTTTGAAGGTTAAGGTTCCCCCACGGTCATCAGGCAATCCTAGCCCAAGCAAAGGGGAGACCAATCAACATAATCCTTAGGTCACCCAGGAGGCTGCTGTTCGAACCACCATTTCCGTTTCGTCCTCCTCCCTTCCTTGTTTTGACTCCGTCGGAAGGACCTCCTGTTAGCTTGCCTCCGTCAGAGAATACTTCTAAAATTGACCTTCCTACTGTTGACCCTCGTACTATTCCTACCACCGACCTTCCTGCTGCTGACCTTCTTGCTATTGTTCCTACTGCTGGCTCCCTTCCTGTTGTTGTTCTAGATGCCACTAACACTCTTCTTTAGAATGATCCCCCTGAAGATATCGAATTGCCTGCTACTGAGAATTATGTGTATGTTTTTTTCTTTTTGGTTTGTAAAGCCTTTGTATTTTATTTTTGGTTTGTAAAGCCTTTGTACTTTGAGTTGTAATGAATGGTAATCATTATCCAAAATTTTGGTGTTCTTGTCTCTTATTTTCTGCTAAGTGTTGGGGCTCATACCATGGTGAGGGTGTATTGGATGTTTGTGGTTGTACCATAATTTGGGGTCGCAATACTTAAGTCTTTAGGCATGCTTGAGCTTTCGTTTGCTCAATATACCCAAGTCTTAGGTATGCTTGAGCTCCCATATGTTAGGGATGCTCGAGTCTTAAGTATGCTTGAGCTCCCCTCTATTGGGGATGCTCAAGTCTTAAGCATGCTTGAGCTCCCATCTGTTGGAGATTCTCAAGTCTTAGGCATGCTCGAGCTCCCATCTGTTGGGGACGCTCGAGTCTTAAGCATGCTTGAGCTCCCATCTGTTGGAGATACTTAAGTCTTAGGTATGCTCGAGCTCCCATCTATTGGAGATACTCAAGTCTTAGGCATGCTCAAGCTCCCATCTGTTGGGGACGCTCGAGTCTTAAACATGCTTGAGCACCCATCTATTGGAGATTCTTAAGTCTTAGGCATGCTCGAGCTCCCATCTGTTGGGGACGCTCAAGTCTTAAAGACACTTGATATAGTATAGAGAGGATGGGTCGAATATTCGTAGAAGTTTTCATTGAGGTATGGGCTTTGGCCTCTTCTTGGAACACATAAAACATGAAAGGATAATGAATATTTAACTAATGAACTCACAGCTAAAACACACTCATGGGCTTTATGGAGAAATTGTTGATGGTTTATTGGTAGAATTTTTGAGGTTCGCAAAATTCCATGCTCTTTCAACCTCTTTTCCTCCCATCGTCAATAGGTGATAAGAGCCTGGCTTAACTATCTTTGTAATGAGGTAAGGTCCTTCCCAGTTGGGAGATAACTTACCCTAATGCCTAGGATCTAACAGTTTTGATCATCGTAGCACCAGGTCACCCATCTGGAAGTGTCACTCGGTGACCCTTGAATTATAGTGTCTTGCTACTCACTGCTAGTATACTGCCATCTTTTGCTGTGATTGGTCCCTCAACTCATCCAGTAAGTCAAAGTTGTTTTCAAGCCCCTCATTGTTCATTTGTGCATTGTATGTATGTACCTGCAGTGACACTGCCCTAACCTTTATCGGACTAAGTACCTCTGTGCCATATATCAGCGAGTACGACATTTCTCCTTTGGCGGCCCTTTCTGTTGTTCTATGGGCCTAAATTATGCTCAATAGTTCTTCTACCCATCTCCCCTTTACATCTTCGAGCCGCTTCTTAAGTCCTTGGAGGAGGGTCCTATTGGCATTTTCTGTTAGCCCATTTGTCTGGGGATACCCTACCACCGTTTTCCTGTGGTCGATCACCAGTTCAATGCACAATTTCTTAAAGCTCTTGTTGTCAAATTTCTTAAAATTGTCGGTGATCAACACACGAGGTATTCCAAAGTGGAAAACAACTAATTTTTTGAAAAAGGTTGATGTCTTTGCTTCTGTAATGGTTGCTAAAGGTTCGGCCTCGATCCATTTGGTGAAGTAATCCACAACTACAATCCAAACTTCAGTTGTTTGGCGGCAATAAGGAAGGGTCCTAGTATGTCCATTCCCCACATGGCAAAGGATGTTGAACTACTCAAGGTGCTTAATTTTGTTGCTGGTTGGTGGGGAACTGGAGCAAAGTATTGACACTTTGAGCATTTCTTGGCGTACTCCAAGGAGTCCTTTGTCATTCTTGGCCACTAGAACCCCAGTCACAATATTTTGTGGACCAAGGCCCTCCTGCCGAGGGGCTGACCACAGATTCCTTTGTGGACCTCCTTCATTGTGTACTGTGCATCCCTTGGACCGAGACATTTGAGGAGGGGCCTAGCAAAAGATCTCCTGAGTAAAGACCTATCCTCTACTGCTATAAACCTGGTCGATCTGTGTTGGACTTTTCGAGCTTCCTTGGGGTCTGGTGGTAACACTCCTTCCCTCAAATAGGATATTATGGGGGTCATCCAGTTCTTTTCTTCGTCGATCCGTATTGCTTCTTATTGGTCAAGCTAAAATGAGGGATGACTTCGACATAAATTGGCAGGGTAATGTCCAAGTATGGTGAAGTCGCCAGCTTCAATAGTGCATCCGCCAAGGTATTCTCTGTGTGCGCAATCCTCTTTATACTCATTGCCTCAAAGGTTGCTAACAAGCCTTTTACCATCTTCACATATTCCCCCATTCGATTTACCCAAGCTTTATACTCCCCCCGTATTTGGCACATGACCAGTTGAGAGTCACTGTGAACTGACAGTCTTCATACTTTTAATGATTTTGCAAGTCTAATACTAGCTAAGAGAGCTTTATACTCTACATCGTTGTTAGATGCTCAAAAGGAAAAATGGAGAGCACACTGTACTTGGAAGCCATTGAGACTAATCAGGATCGCCCCTGCACCATTACATTTTGAGCCTGTTGAACCGTCTACAAATAGGCTCCAAGGAGTGAAGGCCTCTTGGTCAGTTTCACTCCTGTTGTGCTTGTTCACTATCATCTTGTTCGACCGTGCACTCAACTAGAAAACCTGCTAGTGCCTGAGCTTTTATTACTGCTCTCGGGTTGAATGCGATGTCAAACTCACTCAACTCGATGGCCCAACTGATCATTCTACCCGAGGATTTAGAGCTTTGGAATGTCTTTCTCAGCGGTTGGTCAGTCAGCACCATGATGGTATGGGCTTGAAAATAAGGCTGAAGCTTATGTGCGGCAGTTACCAAGGCGTATGATGTCCTCTCGACCTTTATATACCTCATCTCTGTGTCTGTTAGCTTTGCCCACATAATAAATCAACTTTTGATGCTTTTCTTCTTCCTTTAGGAGGACTGCACTCACTGCAACTAGAGAGACACCTAGATATAGTTGTAGATCGTCTCCGTTTATCGGTTTAGACAGCAGAGTGGGAGAGGAAAGGTATTTTTTGAGTTCTTCAAAAGGGTCTTGGCAACTCGATGTCCATTCAAACTTTTTGGATCCTTCAAAAGTTTAAAAGAATGAAAGGTACCTGTTACCTGCCTTAGAAATAAATCGACCAAGGGCTACAAGTCTTCCCATTAGTTTCTGTACCTCCTTGACTGTCTTTGGTGGTGCCATCTCCAGCATTGTGTGTATCTTGTCTGGGTTTACCTCTATACCTTTGCTCAAGACCATGAATCCTAGAAATTTTCACGAGGTGACACCAAACGTGCACTTGCTCGGATTAAGCTTTATACCATATCTTCTCAGGACTTCAATTGCCTCCTCCAGATCAGTTACATGGTTGGGTGCCTTCTTGCTTTTCACCTGCATGTCGACCACATAGACTTTCATATTCCTTCCAATTATGGACTTGAAAATACGATTTACCAATCGTTGGTATGTCACACCAGCATTCTTCAGGCCGAAAGGCATGACCTCGAAGCAGTAAAGCCCCTTATCAGTGACAAACGTGGTCTTTGGCTGACCCACCTTGCTCATTTTAATTTTTTTGTACCCAAAGTAGGCATCTAAAAAGATCATGAGGTCATATCCCGCAGTGCATCGATTAGGAGATCTACTCTCGGCAATTGGTAGTCGTCCTTTGGGCAAGCTCTGTTGTGATCAATGAAGTTGACGCACATGCGCCATTTCCCACTAGACTTCTTCATCAGTACTACATTTTCCACCCACTCAGGGTACCAAATCTCTTTGATAAATCCTACTTTGAGGAGCGTCTCCACCTCTTCTTCAATAGCTACTTGTCTGTCTAGTGCAAAGGTTCTCCTCCTCTATTTGATTGGTCAACACATCGGGTCCATACTTAGCTTGTGCTCAATCACCCTTCTGTCGATGCCCATCATGTCCATTGGTGACCATACGAATAGATCAGCATTCCTCCTTAACAATGCTATCAGCCTTTCTTGCTCCTTGCTCGGTAAAGATGCTCCTAGGAAAAGTTATTTAGAGGTGTCTGTGTCAGAAAGGCTTATGTGAATCAACTCGTCTGCTGGCTCACCTCTTTTAGCTTTTGTTTCCCTTCTTTGATTATCTACCTCAACCATGAGCATGTCCTTCTGCTTCTAGGTGTCTCTCAAGGTATTGATATAGAATCTTTGTGATTCCACCTACTCACCACGACAATCTCCCATCCGCTTCTCGGTGGATAACTTCATCCTGAGGAGGTAGGTCGAAACTATTGCTTTAAGGTTGCTGAGACTTGGTCTTCCCAAAATGACATTATAAGCCAAGGGGGGTGTTGACCACCAAGAAATTCACCATGGTAGATTTTGGAAATTCACTTGTTCCTGCTCTGATCTGGAGTTCCATCATCCTTTTTAGTTGTATAGGTGATCCTGAGAACCCATATAGTGGAGTGTTGATCGACTTTTGATGTTTCTCATCAATCTCCATCCTTCGGAATGCTTCTCAGAAAATGATATCAGTCGAGCTACTGTTGTCAACCAGGACTCTTTCTACTATAAAAGCTCCTATACGGAGATTTATGGCCATGGCATCATCATGAGGGAACTCTACTCCCTTTGAGTCTTCATCACCAAAGGTGATGACATGGTCATTTCTGGCCTTCTTGGTCGGGTGCTCAGTATAAGACACTCCTTGAGCGTAACTCTTCCTTGTTGTCTTAGAGCCCCCACTATATGCAAGTCCTCCTGAGATTGTTTGTAACAACTCAAGCCGACAGATCAGCGTGGTGATCACGTGATCGAGTGGTTTTTCTTTCAGTACTTCGTCGTAACCCTCCTAACTACCAGGACTAGAATGCCTTTGATGTTAGTATCGAGTATCATCCTGGCGTGTCTCCCAGTGGTTTGGCCTATCTTTCTACTGTAGAGCCCCTCTTCTTCGATCAGGGCCACTGTCATGATTTGCAGTAAATCTCCTTAGAAACCATTTCTTAATGAGTTCCTCTATTGCGACCATGAGATCTCAACAACGGTTAGTCGAGTGACTATGATCCTTATGATAAGCATAGTACCAGCGCCGGTCATGACCCTCAGAGGGTGTGTTCAACCTTCTCGAGACTTTCAACTTTTCCCTTTCCTCCGTACTAGCGTTTATTAATACATAGGCCCTCGAGGAATTGAGGATGGTGTACCCTTTAAAACTCCTTCGAGGGTCTTATAGTGCACTGCTCTCTAAACCCGATTTATTGTCTGATTGATTCGGTTTAGTCATGCAGGGTCCAAATTGGTAAGGGTTGAGTAGGTGCCTTATGCTATATGATGGCAAGGGTGAGTACGAATGCAAGGTGGCCGGACAAATTTAAGCCAGTGTCCGATGTAGTTCGCACGCTTAAGCCATGCCCTTGCAAAATTCATAAGGCTATATACGAGTAGGGAAGGTAAGTTGTCGTATTAAATGATGAGAATTTGGTTCACGATAAGTGACGGGAATAAAATACACGTTGAGAATCGATTCCCACCGAAATCCAACAAGATTGGCCATGTTTTGGCCAATAGGTGGGTAGTCACAGGTGGGTACGACCCTCCCGTGCAACCCACCTATAAGGAAAATGTGGGTCCCAACAATCCCAACTTGGGTGATCACGCATATTTCGAGTTTCCCGTCGTAATGGAGTCATGTGTATTCGGTACTTTTGACTACTTCGCTCAGCATCACGGTTTAATGAGATTCAGGTCATAGGGTGTCAAACCCAAACGCACCCTAGTCGATATTTATGACCCAACTATAAATAGCATTTACTCTTCTCCCATTAATTGTTCAGCAAGGCTGGTGGAGAGAAGTAAAGAGGAGAGAGAAGAAAAAGGAAGAGAAGGAACAGAAGGGAAAAAGTGTGGGGGAAGTACTCCTCGTTCGTTGCCAAAGTCGTACCTCACCATTTCGACGTCGGTAAGGTGATTAGAACCTTGAGAGTTACAATTCAAGGTAGGTAAGTGTAAAATCCCTTGAATCTTGTGATTCTTGTGTGGTCAAATCAAAGAGTTAAGAGAGAGTTTATGTGTTGTCCTTGAAGGTTTTTAAGAAGGAATAAACAGGATTTGAAGGCTTTCAAGTGATATTTTGAGTTTAAGGAAGAATCTTGGGTTTTGGGGTTTTCTTGAGCTTGAAGGTACGATTTGTTCCCAATCTCGATTTGAACCTAGATCTATGTTGTACTCATGTAAATGGCGTCTTAAATGTGTAGAAAATGTGAAGGAATCAACCCTTTGGGTTCCCAAAGGTTGGGTGAAGAGGGAAAATAGAGCAGTAAGAACCTGCTAGACACTGGTGGGTGGCACCGATGGGTAACCAGACCCACCAGTGAGATCCACCGATCTTGGCTGGGCCTCGGGTCCTACCGATGGGTAGGATCGGCAGGCACCTAAACACACCTGTGACACCCACAAGTCTTGGCTGGGCCTCCGGTCCTACCAACGGGTAGGACTAATGGGTACCTAGACCCATCGGTAGCACCCGTCAGTGTGGTCTAGGTGTTGCCTTCATGGGTGGCTTGCACAGATGGATCCTCATACCCACCTATATGACCCACCTGTGGTCCAATAAGCTCCGTTTGAGCTCGAACTTCATCAACAGCCTCCTTTGCATTTAACATGTTGTGACCATGTCTTTCATTATTTTATGGTCCCGGAACGGATGTACTCTAAGCTTCTTTTCTATGTTAGGTTTTTGTGACCCTTGTCTTCGCACGTCGGATCTCACTCGTACCAAGTGTGCACATCTTGTACATGAATAGGTAAGTGGGAAGGGGACATTAATCTTATTTTGGAGTGTTTATTGCATCATTTTCATTATGTATATTATCTTGCCATTCATGAATGCCATCTTCATGCATATGTCTTGTTTACTGCAAGATACATTTATGAATCGTTATGATGTATCTTTAAAATTTCAAATACTTGTTACTTGCTTTGAATTATGAGCATGGATTTTTTTCAAATATTGGATGGTAATAAATTGTTAGATATGTGATGAATTGCTAGATTAGACGTCGTAGTTGGCTTAGAAATGAAGGTATTGGTGTGCCATGGAATGGGACGCGGATGCACTATGTAGTCATACTATCTCATATAGATGCATTGAGTTTAGGTTGGCATTCCCTCATACTACGACCCTTCCCAACAAGGGTTTATGTGTTAGGTTATCACTGGGGGAAACTGTCGATCGTGGACCGCCGTGGTGATTAGAAGTTTGCCTGACTAATCATTAGGATAGTTGAAAACCTTAGTGATATACTCAGAGGGCCAAGCGTACTGGATTTATTTTTTGTTGTAGTTCGGCCACGATTCACTTTTATGCTATGGTACATCCATGATTTACTTTTTCAAGTACTCATGGCCGGCCCTCTCCGACAACCCTATGGGTGTATCACGGGATAGAGAACGTGTCTCATGCCCAGGGCATACACACACTGTGGTTGTGAGTAGCACGTAACCTATAACTTAGCATTGTTGCCTAGGCGATTAGGCCTAAAATGAATAACATTCATAGAGGATCATTTGAAATGTGGCTACTTGCTTGTGTTTTTCTTTCTATTTACTGAGCTAGTGAGTCACCCCTTGTATATACCCCTTTTTAGATGATTTTACAGGTTTCCCCATTGAGGAGCAAGAGCCGAGGCCCACCATCAAGCTTCCAGTAGAGGACTGGTGGGTTCTGAAAGGTTTCAGGCACAGTGCCAGGTGCACGTGAGAGGGCTGCGTTGCAGGGCAACAGCAGTGATTACCCATCATCACCCTTTTGATTTTTTTGCTATTTTTCCCTTTTGTGCTCTAGATATTTAAATTGTTATTTTCTTGTGTAATCATCATGCCTGCGGACTCACATGTATATATATATATATATTATGTATAACAATTTTGGTATCAAGAGTAGTGGGGAATTTACAATATATATGATAAGTCTTCCGCTGAATTATGTAATTATATTCCCATATCTTGTGTTGCATGTTGTATTGTGGTTTACTACATCAGATGATCCTGGTGATTCTTGGGTTACCCAGAGGTCACACGGTCACAGGTCCAGTTCTATGTGAATGGGCATGACAGGTCTGTTCGATCACTAGATCTATGGCCCTTATACTTATAGCCTTGCCCCTTCTCGTTTTGTTTGAAACTCTTTTTTCGATCATCTTGGAGATTTGCACCTCACTGGTTGGCAGTAAGTTCTTTTGCATTGCTATACTTGTGGATCTTCACCCTTAAGTGTGCCAGTTTTAGGTTCAGACTTGGAGAGAGAGAACTTTAGTCGCTCTTCCAAGATCCCACTTTTCAAAGCCAAGAACTCCACAGTAGGATCAAGGTCCTTGACTTCGAGTTTTTCCAAGTTGAACTTGCAAACGAACTATCGGAGAGTCTCACCAAGTTGCTGCTTCACATCCATGATGTCCGACGAGGTCGTTTGACACACTTTGCTCCCCATAAAATAATCTATGAACTTCTTGCTAAGCTGCTTCAAGTCACATACCGACCCTGGTTCCAAGCACAAGAACCAGGTCATAGCTAGGTCTTGGAGAGACACTAGGAACACCCTACACAGAATAGCTTCTGAAGCCCCCTGAATGCGCATGATCTCCTCGAAAAGGGGACTTTCATCAAACTTCTCGAGGTCATCCACTTCCTTCCCATCATCACCTTCTGCCATTCTATCGACCTTCGCTTGCAACTCCCTGAACTAGCATTCAAGAGGCGTTTTTAGTGGTTCAACTCGAGTGCGACATCCTTGATCTTGGTTAGGTCATTTGTATTCAGCTTTTTACCCAGCCTTTGTACTCCTACCATTAGCTTCCTCTCTCCTGTGGGGGGGTGGGGAGTTCATCTCACCGCTCCTTCCGGGGTGATTCGTGTAATTGCGACTGTCGGGGTCCTCCTCTCTTCTTTTCTTGGGGAGAGGTTGCGCTCCTTCCTTCCCCCCGGGTGCTTTCTTTTACCGAGCTGGACGTGCTGGTAGCAACCTTCTTTGAATTCTTCTTTTCCCGGGTATGGTGACTGGGCTCACCTGCTTGCAGCTGCTTGCCAAAGTTTCTACAGGCCTCTCGAATCAGCTTTACTAAGTTACTTACTTGGCCTTGTAGTTCGTCAAACTGTTATGTTGTCACAGGAGGTGGTGGAATTGCTCCGAGTCTTGAATTTGTTAGTGCAGGGACATTCACTACATCATCTACAGTAGGGTCCTACTCTATCTCTCTCATCGCCTTCTGGTGATTTTCTTATGGTATTGGGCCCGAGGGCGGTACTCCTTTCTTCCAATAAGTTCAACTAGTTTCAACATTCAGCACCTCTCAATCGTACTGATAGTATGGGGATGGCTTGTTGCAAGTATTCCCACAGATGGCACCACTGTTGCTGCACGACTCCAAATCGCACAACCTACACAACACATATTAGAGGTTGGCCCAGAGGAGACTCCGAGACCAGGCTCTGATGCCCAAGTTAGATCCAAAGCTACTCATTCTTGCATTCAGTATTCAGTCGATTGAGAGTCTTACCTGTAGGGCTGGCAAAGTGCCTCTTATATAGGTGATATGAGTCTTTCTCATTGGTCGAGAGACTCAAGCGCATGTCCACAGGCCTTCCCCCTATTGGAGGGATTATCCTTCATCGTGGCTGACCTGGCCAGGATCATAACGGTTAACTCAACTTGGGTTAGCTTCCCACAACGGCTAACCTTACCATGGTTAGATCTCCTAACGGCTAACTCAATCATGGTGAGTCTAAGGTTAAGTAGCTTGGTTAAGCAATCCCACCTGACGATGGTTAGTGACCAGGGGTTAGATAACCGCTTAATCCTGGTTAGGTTTCTTAAGTAAGGTCACAAGGGTGGAGGCTTCCCTCGGGAGTAGGTCGGGAGGTCTCTGTTGCAGGGTGAGGAGCTCAGTTTAAGCTTGTGTTAAGGAGACTAGAATGCGACCACCTGACCATTGACCAGTCAACTAATGTATATGGTATATCATATGCCCCCTACTCCTCGAGCTCCTAGCATAGGAGTTTGGGGGAGTATCCATGTATTTAAATGGTATATCAATGAGAAAACAACAAAAGCAGAGTGAGATTCACTGAAAATTCGACGCTTTTTTTTGGGCTTCTATTCCCAAAAAAGTCATTGCTCATGAATTGTTCATTGAAATGCTAAACATGAATGTGGGAATTCTAGAATCATGAATGCATTTTTAGTGAAACATGTAGAACCAAACAATGTTTCTGTATTCTTAAGATGGGAATGTGCATTACCAGGAGAATGAATACCAAACATATCAACTTCAACCCTCGGGAGTAGGTAGGGAGGTCGGGAGGTCGAGAGGTCTCTATTGCAGGGTGAGGAGCTCAGTTTCAGCTCCTGTTAAGGAGACTAGAGTGTGACCACCCAACCATTGACCAGTCAACCAATGTATATGGTATATCATATGCCCCCTACTCTTTGAGCTCCTAGCATACGAGTTTGGGGAGTATCCATGTATTTAAATGGTATATCAGTGAGAAAACAACAAAAGCAAAGTGAGATTCACTGAAAATTCGACGCTTTTGTTTTTGGGCTACTATTCTCGAAAAAGTCATTGCTCATGAATTGTTCATTGAAATGCAAAAAATGAATGTGGGAATTCTAGAATCATGAATTCATTTTTAGTGAAACATGTAAAACCAAACAATGTTTCTGTATTCTCATGATGGGACTGTGCATTCCCAGTAGAATAAATACCAAACATATCAACTTCAACCCATCGACTAAAATCCAAAACAAGACCCAAACCCCCACCCAATAAGTCTAGAACTGAAGGGTCAATGTCGTATTTTAATCTTTGGCAATGGAGCAATGTTTTACTTTAATTTTTATAGATCATCAGTAGGCCAATAAGGCTACAACAGAAATATTATAGGGAAAATTACCTGATTACCCAGTATTGGGTTTGGTTTTATAGAAATACCCACGATGGGTTTCACTCGACGTATATACCCAAAACCAATTTGCGTATTACCGAAATACCCAAAACAGTGGAAGCCGTACGCCAGACTTCGTATCCCTACGCATTGAACTTGATTCATGTTCCAATCGGTGAAAAAAATTCCGATTTTGTTTCTAATCGTCTTCTAAAATCGACTCTTTAACGTCCAATGATCCGATTGCGTCATTGAGGGCATAAGTTTCTGTTCGGACTATGTATTTCCGAAGGGGGAAGGAATGGGTTGCTAATTTCAGTTGTTCGGACTACGGATTTCTGAGAAGAGGAAGACTTGGTTGCTGGTTTCAGGAAATTTAGGGCACTGTTAAATAAGAACGGAGAGAGAAGGACGGCGGGAGAAGGACTGGTCAGAGGAGAATCCCGATTTCTAGTTTATTAGGGCTCTTCTTCTTCTTCTTCTTCTTCTTCTTCTTCTTCTTCTTCTTCTTCTTCTTCCTCTTCCTCTTCTTCTTCTTTCTTCCTTCTCTTTTTATTCTTCTTTTTTTGTGTTTAGGGTTTCTCATGTTTACCCTCCTTCCATGACAGATGCTCGCAGCTGCGAAGAATTTTGACTCTGCAAAATTGGATTTGGTATTCTCCTCCTCCTCTCTCTCCCTCTTTTTGGCTTTCTCTGAATGTCACTCTCTATTTGGGGAAGATGAGTTAATTGGCTTTCTCTACCTTTCTCTGGACTAACCCATGAATTACTGACCAGTTGCATATGTTCCCTTTAACCTTATGCATTTTGCCTTAATCTCATGTCGCAATTTCACCATTGCCTATGTTTTGGTACTATATTTTCTATTGCTGGATATCAATAATGGATTGCACCTACATTTTAGACGTAGCTTGATTCCTTCCATTACTCTGTTCTATGTTATTATTTTGGATGATGAAATCTCTGGTTTCAGTTCTTTTCTCATTTTGTCCTTGTAGAACATAATTGAAAGTGAGGTCCTTTTTCCTTGGTTTATTGTTTCAAAGCATATGGTCATTATGATTTTGATATGATAAAAAGAATGGAATTGAAAATCATGCTACTGCAATTCACAACCTGGAGGACTGCCACCTACCACATTATTAGACATGGACAATTGCCACTTATTGTTCAAGACACTACTAAATCCAGTATAGAGGCTTTCATCCCCTTTATCCATATATTTCTTATGTGANCAATTCATTTTCTCGGATGACGTCGACTAATAGGACGGCACAAGATGACAATAGGGAAGCGATAAGATCAGTCCAGAATCTCCAGATTCTAGAGAGTACTAAAGCGACTTATTCCTAATTCTCCCTTGACACTAAAGTTGAAGTCATGGACGCTGCCCCTCTCACTGATGGATAAAAATCGTCTGTTGTTTTCAATCTTTGTTTTTTCATGTTTTGTTAAGTGCAGAATGCAACACGTGGACAGTCCATCACCAACGGTCAAGATTAAGAAGATTGGTTGAAGTTTGTGAACCAGACCGAGATTTGTATGACCCAACCCAACCCGTTAACTCCTCTCTTATTCTTATTCATTCTCTGTTATCTTCTTCTTCTTCTTCTTCTTCTTCATTCCCTCATTCCCTCTTACACGCTAAAGGCAAGGAAGACACCTTGAGAAAAGCCCAACTACCAATAAAAATTGCAGATACCTTGAATGGCATTGCAACCCAAAGAAGAAGGGGGAAAAAAAAAAAAAAAC
>NW_024868240.1:623541-655708 GCF_013358625.1 Macadamia integrifolia
TATACTTTTTCCTTTATAAAATTATATATTTGGTGACCAAGGACTGAGGAGATGCTTTGTCTTGCCTCTATGTACTCTGGTGTCTGATCACGTCACTATTTAGTATGTACAGAAGTACTCTACGACCTAGTTGCAGACAATCGCGACACGGTTGTAATTTGTATTCATTTTCCACGCACAGGAACGATCCAAATTCATTTGTGTTGAACAAATCTAAAAAGATCGTATTCGCGATTTAGGATAAATAGCTACATTAAATCATAACTCGCAAGTAAACATACTGCCGGTATAATCAGCAAAGCCAGCATGAACCTTCACAGAAGCAACAAATCACCGCAATTTTCTCAGGCAAATAGAAGTTCTAACTTCTAAGAGATGTACGACATATACAGAAGTTCAGAAAAGAAGAGGAAAAGGGGTAGAAACTAAACTATGCCATAAGAAGTGAGATCTGAGCAACAAATGTATGAAGGATGAACTATTAAGACCTAGTTTCAACTCAAAAAACAGTAATGGAGGGGAGAAAATTATCGATCAAGAACGAAACAGATCAATCCGTACCTTTTTGAGTCCGCACTCTCCACTGTTAGCTGTTTATGTTACGTGAGAAAAAACGAAGAAAGAAGCCATGAGAAGTGAGATCTGAGCATCAAATGTATGAACTACGAACTATTAAGAGCTACTTTCGATTCAAAAACAGTGACGGAGGAGAAATTCTGGATCAAGGACGAAACAGAAAAAAAACAGGCAAGAGATGAATTGAAAGATCCGTACCTTTTTGAGTCCCCAGTTTGCACTGTAGCTAATTCTTTTACGAGAGAAAAGGCGAAGAAATAGTAGCTGAAAAGAGACTGTGATCACTCAACACTCACAGAGTCACAATCTCGGGATTCCTCTCCTCCGGGGACTGAGGTTTCCAGTCTCCTCCACTTCTTTCTCCGATTCTCTGGCTGTTCTGAGAAGAGAATCTAATCCTCTGAAATAGGGATTTTTTCGTCTCGCGTCCCAATTTATAGCACTTGTAACAGACTCTCCTTCCGCCACGTGGACTTATGACTTTTGGACTTTTGTATCTATGGCATCTGGGTCTCGTTGCTATTTTAAATAATCAGATCTTTTATTTATTAATTATGGGTTTTCCAATGAAGTTGACGGCGTGGACACGCTGTCCGTTATTGGAGCCGGGAAGGTGGAACCCACAATCGAGACGTGTACTGTGTAACGTGTGACGACGTCGAGTCTGTCCAATTAACTACTTAATTAAACCACCGAAATAAATGCGCCAAAAACAATAACCACACCGAAATAAATAAATAAAGCACTTAAATTGTGACTTGATTATTATACATTATATTAAAATCCAACCCTTCTCATAATTGGCAACCAACCATAATGTTTCTACCAAAGTAAAAAATAAAAAGCCCCATAACGTCAACATATGCCAGTAATGATCAAGGAAAAAATTTGTGGCCATTCTTACATGCATTTTGGTGGGCCCACCCGCCTCAACTCATGAAGAAATTGGATCAAACATTTTCTATGTCCGTGATGAATGGGGATTTCATCTTGGGAGGGTATTTTGAGAAGATATATCAAAACGTTATTATAGGGTTCATGAACCCTAGAATGATGGATGAACGATCTATAAAAGGTTTAAGGGAAAAAAAATTTAGTTCATATTGTGGTTTTATATTTTAAATATCACAAGGTAATTTTTTTGCCACATGATCCTCTCCAAAGGACGACACCAACAAAGGGGGAATTGGTTTAATAATCTGTGACCATATAGAAAGCCAAACTCAACAATTTCTGAGACCATGGTCTGTCAGTACGTTCTTCTAGGTGGGTTTGTGGCCATGGTTACTTCATGCTATTGCAAATTGTATAGAGAATCATCTAGTTAAGACTGATTGCAAGGATCTCTCATCCACACTTCAATAGATCACAACAAGATGCTTCGCATGTAATTGCCCCCAACATTTATGACATTTTACATTTATGGTCTTACTTTCAACATTATACTTTTGCCCATGCCCCAAGAATAACAATATGCTTGTTGATTCTCTAACTCAGAAGGCTTTATCCCAAATGTGTAGGACATACTTGCCATTATCTATTTTGTAGATTCTGGATGTTTCATGCATTCTTCGCATTTTAATGAATTGTTCTTCGCTTATCAAAAACATAAAGATAGGTGATATGTTATTAATTCCATCCATTGGATAAAAAGGACATGATTTAGATTATTTAAGTGTCAAAATTTAAGAGTTTAATTAAATAAAACAACCATTTCTGTATTGACACACTATATATGTCCATACATATGTCATAATACTCTAAATATTACTGTATAGTCTCTACTCTTCATGGAAATAAATAAAATAAATTAAAAAAATATATAGATTGATGACTTAGATTTGTCTCCTGATTTTTGGAAAGTTCATCTCCGATTGTTACATGGATAAATACCTAAAAATAAAGAAAAATAAATAAATTATTAATATGAAAAAAAAGGCAAGGGATAGGATCTATATGGCATTGTATTAAAATCGGCATGGACTGGTCACTGGTCCCAAAATCAGTATTTTAATGCCTTGACTTCAGTTTCCGTGCAAAGATTATACAAGTTGGATTGACCATTTAGCATCCTAACCCCCACCCAAAAATATAATAATAATAGTAAGTATTAGTATCAAGAATATGTACCTCAATTAGAAGACGGGTAGCCCAATATGAAAAAGAAAGTACAGTTTAAATAAGAAACTAAACCTCTAGAATCTGAAAAAAGAACTAGCTTCTGAAGTTGTAGACCCTTAGAAGCAGAATGCCATCACTAAAGGCCAATACTTCCATTGATTATGAGAGGACTTTAACATCTCCAGAATTGGATAGAACAGTAATCATGACCAGAGAGCATTAGTATTTATTCCATGTTTTTTGTTCTATTTTGTGTCCTCTCATGGATCCCATTATCTAGTCACTATCAAATTTCTCTCTCATGAAAAATGTAAGGTTTTGTTTGGTAACCAAGTGAAGAAAAAAAAAGGAAAAAAAAAAGTACACTTTTTGTACTTGATATGTCTTCACCGAAGAGAACATGAAATTCCCCTTTCCCTTGCACTTGGTATGTCTTCACCCAAGAGAATTATGAAATTTTCCTTTTTAAATTCAAATTTTCTCTTAAGAATTGTGAAATTTTTTTTTGTTTTCCCCAAAAATTTTCAAAAACACAAGAAAACATGAGAAAATATGAAAAGATAATAAGACAAAAAATGAATGATTACACAATGATTTCCTATGTGTCTATTTTTCTTTAAAATTTCAAAAATTTTTGAATTTTTTTCTTTTCTTCTCTTGGTAACCAAACATACATACTCTTTTTATTTTCTCACCATATCTTCTCTTTTTAAGATTCTTTTTTCTTTTCTTTTATTCTCTTGGCTACCAAACACAGCCTAAGTGATAAAGGTTAAGGAAAAATGTTCTCTACTTTTATAGGGGAGGGTACATTAGCATTCTTTCTCTCTCTTTCTCCTCTTCACATAAAATGACCTTACTATCCTCTTATGTACAAATCTATTCCATCGCACTTCATTGATACATCCCTTCTTATAGAAGAAAACCATGTGATCTTAATATTAAGGCTAGCACAAATGCACAACAATAGTTATGCAACACTTTTTTCCCCTTCTAAAAAAAACTATTGTTAAACATTATGGCAAGAGATCACTACTTAGTCAATGTTGTCCTTAGACTAATGCAATGGTCAATGAGGGTGCCTACTGCCTATAGGGAAATCAAAATGGATGGTATCTTTTATTTCATAGAAAATGCAATGGTATTTTCCTGTGCTCCTATATCTGGATACAAGGGGTCAAGGGCCACGCAAGTAGGCAACACTCTATATCTCAAAATATTAATTATTACTTAATTAAATTTTTATTTCAAAAATTACTTGATCAAATTTGAGTAAATACTAAGACATATTTGGCATTGAATTAAATGAAAGAGTGGAGGTTACCTATGATCTTTTAATTTTTTTTAGTAAAGGAAAGTCACCGATGATCATTGTTTGAGAAAGCAAAATTGATCAAATCGCTCTCCAATTTTGATCTTGATTTTTTTAGAAATTTTCTTAAACCTTAAAGAAAAATTTCTATGAGCAATCGTAATAGGATATACTGGCATTTTTGTATCTATCTCTCTTTTTCACATAATGACGTCATTGCCTTCTAATATATGATATCATTTTGTTGCATCTCATAGATGAGCTCTTCTATGTTGCTTGCTCAGAGAATCTTCTTTCTTGCTTTTTTTTTAATCTATATAATATAATATGTTTTTTTCAATGAAAATAAATCCGAAGCTAGATTCTCTCCTAGACCTCGGGCTCTTGCAATAATCTTACACCATCCAAAGAGTGTGGAGGCCACCTCCGATAGTAAAGATTCACACCCAATGAAAGATTGAGATTGCTGCAAGAGATCATGGTCTAAGAGATGATTAGAATACAGCCCTATTTTTTCACATATTTATCCTAAAAATATATTGTTTTTTTTTTAATGACACATGATACAGTTTGTTGTATAATTATCTTTAAAAATTCTTTGTAAAACCCTTAACTCATCAAACCCTAGAATATAACATCAATTATGAATAAAATTTCTTTATCGAATGGTATCATTCAAATCCATCTCACAATCCATGGTATGGGACCACCTTTGACGGAATTTTTATATATTATTCATAAGAAAAACATGATATTCTATGTGAGAGACATGATAGACATTGACAAGTGACTTTCTTACAAGAAGCAAGCAAAACAAAATAATGAAGTATATTAATTATCAGACACCATAAATCTTGACAAGTGGCAATCTTCATAACTTCACCAGTTCCCTCGGGCCTCAAGGTCAAGGCCAAGGCCCTCAACTGCATGCCTAGAGATTTCGATTAATGAAAGGCTCCTTTCATTCCCAGGGGTTGTGTTGGTTAGTTCAATGCTTGACACGTTGCAGATTCCCCACACAGTCCATTCGTAACCGAAACAATTAAAAAAAAGTCCCTTCCAGCTTGTTGTCTTTTATTGGCTAACCAGATGCCTCTTGTTGGACGTCACCAATACTGTGACTGTGAGTTGAGAAATTGTTCTTACCCAAAAAGATTTTTTTTTTTTTTTGAGAAATTGTTTAATTAGAGTTTTAATCAGGAATCATTTTCAGAGACAATATTTTTTAAAATTTTCGTTGAATCGATACAGAATTCTTTGTAGGGAGAAAAGTAAGTGAAAATATCTTGCAATTCTATTCTTCATTATTAATGATGCGGCTCTCATTTTATCGTTAATGTTGGCATCTTATCAAGTCACGTAAATCTTTGTATTATGTTTGTTACTTATTATTTTCTTTTTTAATATTACTTTTTCTTGTGACTTTAAATGCATTTTCACCCAATACTATAAGCTTTTGAATTAAGTGTTTCCCGTTTCATCAATGTTTTATGTTCCACACTTAATTTTTTTTTAAATGTTTTAGAAAATTGTTTAATCAGCATGAATTGAGGAATAGGTATTAGATAGATTGATATGGGCAAGCAGAGATCAATACCGATTCCTGTCTAACTCCATCTCAATATGAACAAATGATCAAAAAAAAAAAAAAAAAAAACGATTTTTAAAGTGAAACAGGGTTAAATACGTCTAAGCTAGATTGACACTAGATGATCTAGATCGGTATCTACCTAGAACTCTATTGATCCTGATTACTAAATCCATATTAATGCTACATTGATCATGTAAGTTTTTTCATAATTGGATTCCATCAATTAAAAAAAAAAATGTTCACTATTGGAAGCAAAGTTTCAAAATAAGGTATGGGTGTAATGGTTAGTATAGTAAGGGGTAAATGTGCTAAAAATTTTATTTTATTTTTTTAAATAAAAATTAGGGCAAAACTGTTTGATACCTTCTGATACATATCAGAATCTGTATCAATATTGCCGAGACCGATATTTAAAACCATAATTGGAGGAAGAGCTTATGTGTTGAAGGTCAACCGTAGATATTTAAGGTTTCTAAAAATTTAATCTTTTTTTTTTTTTTAATTATATATATTGTATAACATACTTCTTTTAATGAAGGTAAAATCTTGTCATTTTCAGGGTACTAAGCATTGGTATTGAATTAGCTAGATTGCAAGAATCGTATCGATATCTGTCACACCCTGCTCGCACAAAGCCGAGCCGGTGACTGAGTTAACACCGATTAACTCACAAACCTACCAGGATCAGTAATACAGTAATTGCAATACAGTATACATCTACTAAACTAAGATAAGACCTATATTTTCAGCGGAAGACCTATTCATTATAATACTTGTAATTGTTTCCCAAATACTTGATACCTAAATTGAGTTATAAAAGTTACATACATTTGGGCCCGAAGGCATGATATATATATACAAAAATATAACACTTGAAGCATCAAGTAACAAAAGGAAATACATTAAAAAAAATAATAATAATAAAAAAGAGAATCACTCAGGAGTCATAAAAGGATACCTCTTTATGAAACATTGAGATTGAATGTTGTAAGGCCTCTCTCATATGAGAAGTGAACAATTCATAGAGATTTGAGACATTTGACTCCTTAACTCCTAAACGATAATTTGCTGGTGGTATCGATGTACTGTGGAAAAAATTATAACATCGTTAGTCAACTATTAGTGATTAAATGAGGCAAATATTTATCAGATTTTACCTGTTTATTTGTTTTCAAGAAAATCATTCACAGCATGCAAAGGCACACAAAATTTCCCCCTCCCATTTTCGAATTCTTTCTAATAATAAGGTATCAGTTTAGAATAAAAAATTAAAAGTGATTCATGATATCAGTGAAGAGACATACAAGACAGCTCAACGCACTCAATGTATAACTTAGGTGGAACCGTGCAATGGTATATTATAAACGATGTACCATACTATAGTTGTAAAGCATGTCAAATACTCCATAAAAATGAGAGTTTATGAAATGGTCAATCATTCAACCATGTGACTTCAGATATGCATGAGTCTGTATATAAAACCGAAGATGGATTACCATTAATCCTCACTCATAACTAAGAAAAGGTTTGTTAATTAGATACTTACTATCCAGTAAGTGAAGAACCTGGGATAATTGTCTCCATACAACTTAGGGCTTACCTGATAGAAATTAAATGAAGATGGTACAGCTTTAATTTCCTATGGTTGATGATTAGAAACACTTTGAAGTCTTGAATTGAACATAAAGAGAGGTTGGTTGTATGTAATAACTGCTTTTAAATGAGAAAATAAAATGAGAAAATTTGAATTGGAGTTTGGTGGAGGGAAGAAGGAGGATTATATGGTAAGAAATAATCAAGATTGTTTTGCTTTTTGTCTATACCTACCAACTAGCTTCAATAGTGTTAGGATCATTTCCAAATGAACCAGATATTACCCACATTTGGGACAAGCTGAACTCTTATTGATTAGGTACTTGAGGTGCCCACACATTAATGCTCGCTTTTGCTCCAAAATATTATTCTCCCACTACATACCCAACTGCATGATGTGATTCTCAGTCTGTAAATACAATTATCCTATACTGATCTACAGAAGTAGTAGTTACAGAGAACCACTATTTGAAAAAAAAAAGGAATTTTTTGCAGAAAAGAGAGAGAAATGAAAATATTCTTAAGAGGAAACCATGAAAGTTTGAACAGAGCTTAAACTAGAATGGCAGTAATGTTTCATAATTTGAACAAATAATACCCATCTAACAAAAACTCGCTATTTCATCGAAAAGGAAAATTTCAGAAGGTTATGTTCAAGTTCTGCACATTGATTGAGCTTCTTCTTCTTCTTCTTTATTTCCATGGTAAATGTTATTTTTATAAAAAGCTGTGCCTTTTCTTCTTGAGGGAATTAGGAGAGTCTGGTTTGGAATTCTACATTTTCAAACCAGTTAGGAAGCAAGAAATCTGAAATCGCAGACCTGAATACCAAATCCTTAAAGTCGCGTTTTTTAAAAGTTCAAGGAAGACCACCATTTCGTTTTCTGAATCGTCGTTTTCTTCGGAGGAGAATGAAGAACTTCCTGTGTTTCCAAAATTTCAGGTTTAATACACTAACATCATGGTTATTGCTCGACATGTCGCATCTAAGGAAAATAATCCTCTGTTTTTCTCATCCCTGTTTTTCCTTATTTTGCTACTTGCAGAACACGACACATGGACAACTTTAAGACCAACGCACCGGATGTAATAATCCTCACCCAATCTTGACCGTTGGTCTCCTTATTGTCCACGTGTCGCATTCTGCAGGTAGCAAAACAAGGAAAAACATGGATGGGAAAAACAGAGGATTTTGATCCCGCATCTAATGGGTCTTCTCACACTTTAGATGGATTCTCACTACCTACGTCAGTCGATTGTCTAAGTGAAAAAAAAAAAAAAAATCTTACACAATGAAGAAGAAACGTAAGGTATACCCTAGATATAAAGTTAACAACCCGAAAAATAGAAACCAAAGTTCCTTAATCTTAATAAAACACAGAAGAGGGGAAATCTCACTTTCAATCAACTCGGTTTTCAAATTCTTCGCAGCTGCGAGTGTCTATCATGGAAGGAGGGTAAACGTGAGAAACCCTAAACACAGAAAAAGAAGAAGAAAAAGAGAAGGAAGAAAGAAGAAGAAGAAGAAGAAGAAGAGCCCTAATAAACTAGAAATCGGGATTCTCCTCCCACCAATCCTTATCCCGCCGTCCTTCTCCCTCCATTCTTATTTAACAGTGCCCTAAATCTCTTAAAACCAGCAACCCAATCTTCCTCCTTTCGGAAATCCATAGTCCGAATAGATGAAACCAGCAACCCAGTCTTCCTCCTTTCGGAAATTCATAGTCCGAACAACGACTTATGCGCTCAATGATGCGATCTAGGATGTTAAAGAGCCGATTGTAGGAGATGATTAAAGTAGAAATAGGGATTTTTTTCACCGATTGAAACATGAATCATGTCCAACATGTAGGGATACAAAGTCTGGCATACGGCTTCCACTATCGTGGCTATTTCCGTAATACGCAAACTGTTTTTGAATGGATATGTTGAGTGAAACCCATCATGGGTATTTCTATAAAACTGAACCCAATACTGGTTAATCAGGTAATTTTCCCAATAAATAATTCAATCTCTAGACACTTTTTCATGTCTTCCCTCCAATCGTTCTCAGAACATTCTTATCTTTATGAATTATTATATCTTAATCAAACTTGTCATGCCACAAGATAAATCTTACAAAATCAGATTAAAGATTGCCGTTCTTTTTGTCGTTTCCACAATCTGACAATTTGCCCTTTCTTACTCCGAAGTTTCCTTCCCTTTATTCTTATAATCCTATATTCTTATTACTTTTACGACTCGGGAAACCACATACGTCTCTCTCTCTCTCTCTCTCTCTCTCTCTCTCTCGATTTGTTGTGGGGGATGATGTTGAAATAAAAGGAACCTTACTTCACTTCAGATTCAGCTGCCTTCCAGTAAACCCTTCAGTTCTCATTTATAGAAATTATCTTTGTGTTTGGTATGCATTATTTGAACATATTCTGAGGTTAAAATATTTTTTTAAGAAAAAAAACTCTGATTTTAAACTAAAATCTATTCCAAAAATATATAACAAAGACAGCCTCGAACTTCAGAAATAACACTAATTCAAATTAAAACTAGCGGTAAACATTTCAGCTGTTGAATAAGCATATAAAAATCAAGTATAATCTTATACAATGACTGAAGTATTGATCATGTATGAAATCTTTCACTATTTACCTTTTAACAAGTTTCATACGACGACTCATTAAAATGAGGGTATTTTTTTTATCCAAGATTAATCGGATCAGACCTCTATACAGCATGTAATTTTGCCACATGACCAAAATGTACATATTTAGAATTATATTATATTTGTAGAAGAAAAATTAGTGAGGTTTAAGAGGTTTCATTAATTGTTTGATAAAATTTGCCTGTATGAATGAGATATGCAGTAACATTAATGGTAAGAAAACTTTGTATATATATAGTTACTCCAAGGACTGCTCATAATTTGTATAATTTAAGAAGCCAACTCACCCCAGTATAACTTTAGGTTCTCTGGCCCAGCCCAAGGTTTAGGTAGCCAAAGGAGTAAAACTTAGCCCAGCTAAGCCCAGTCCAATCCAAGCTTAATCCTAGCAAACTTTCATAGATTTTAAGCATGAAATATAACTAGATTTAATAAATACTGAAATCAGATTTTAAGACTTTGTTAAGGTTTCAAGCACTTAGAACAATAATTTGTTTTACCTTTTCTATTGTAATGAACCAAGCTTTCAAATATTGAAGTCAGCGATAAATTATAATATCATGTGTTAGTCTGAAAATATTTATTATTTAATAAAATTATCGAATAAATGAAAAGACCAGTATAACTGGATGGATCGGGGTGTCTAATAACTTTCTTTGGTAACAACCTAACTCGAACCCGATCTCATGGTCAGGCTTATTCTAATGGAGTCAAATGTATAATCAATATGTGTTCTAAACCCTAATTTGGATGTCAAGTCTCTATTCTTTACTAACCGCAAAAAGGACTTAAGCTACAAAATTCTTGGTTTCTCACATAATTTTGAAAAGGGATTTTGTCTACTTATTACATGGTTTTAGTGCATGATATGATATTGGATTGAATATTGGTCATCTTAAAATTGATATCGTATTAGATTGCTTGTATCGGATATAAATACCTTTGATTTTTCTTAAAAAGCAGATTTTTTGCCATTTTTACTCTATACCATTCAACTGATACGGTATCGGCCAGATATCAGAATTGAAGACATGCAAAACTGACACGGATTTTCCGATACGATCCGTGGAAATAGGTAGGCTTACAAATAAATTTTTTGGGTTCACCTGGTGGTGTAACTTGTCCATGGGCAGAGCCACACATCTGAGAACCCAAGTTCAAATCCAATACACGTATAAAAGAGAAATAGAAAACTGAGGCCTGATGGGAGTATCGGTTGGGAAGTGGGAGCCAGAGCAGAGGCAGAGGCGCAGAGCTCAATCCGCTCATGAGGTGCGCTGGATAAGATGCCAGGCCTTCATCATCCCTGTAGCTGTAAGCCCCTTAATTTCTTGAACTTATCCTGTCTACTGAACTTCACTGTTCCCTTCAAAATCATTCAGAAGAGTACTACAATTTCAAGCAGCTCTAGATGTCCCGTTTCAATAAACACCCCAAACTTCTTTCCTGTTTCCATGACCGGGACTCGGGAGAGTTCAGTTTTCTCCACGGATTCTCTGATTTGGAGAAGAACCCAGGTTCCCTTTTGCTCCTCCAATGATGATTATACGGAATTCGGGGGTACCCGTGTCTGGAACAAACCTGAAAATGAGAGATTACAGGAAATGGAAGGGATTGAATTGCTGGGAAAGCCTTCGCCGTTACCAGTAAACGGTGGTTCTGTAACAGAGGTGGAATCCGAGTCTCCAAAGCTTGATACAGATGATGCCTTGGCTCCTTTCCTGAAATTCTTTACGGATAGAGATTCTGGTGAAGAAGCGAAGGAGGATAGTGAATCAGAAGTGAATATAGGGGAGGAGTTGGAGTCGCAGTCGCAGAAGGTCCGTGTCAACTATTACGAGCCAAAACCTGGTGATTTGGTGGTGGGTGTTGTTGTGTCGGGCAATGAGAATAAGCTCGATGTAAACATCGGTGCTGATCTTTTGGGGACAATGCTGACTAAGGAAGTGCTCCCTCTCTATGATCAAGAGTTTCCTTATCTTTTGTGTGATATGAGACAGGATGCCGAGGAGTTTATGGTTTCCGGGAAGATGGGTATTGTGTGGGATGAGGATGCAGTGAGTGGGGATCCCGTGCCAGGGAGGCCGGTTGTTGAAGTAGGGACAGTGCTTTTCGCTGAGGTCCTCGGGCGAACACTTAGTGGACGGCCTTTGCTCTCCACAAGGCGTCTCTTTCGGCGGGTTGCATGGCATCGAGTGAGGCAGGTTCTCTTCTCGCTCTTTGTAAAAATTTTCATGATATAAGGTTACACCTTTTATGAATTTGGGTTGCTTTAGTTTTGCATTTTAAAATTTTAATGGTGCCATTTTGTAGTCCAGCTTCCTTTTTTCCTTAGAATTTTTCAGATGCCATTTTGTAGTTCAGCTTCCTTTTTTCTTTAGGATTTTTCAGACCATGAATTTTAGGATGAAGTCTCTTAGGGATAACTGATAGATAACTGCAAATTTGCATATGAATATAATTCAATCATTCTATCTGCAGTTCTAGAAGTCACAATATAGTTGAATTTACAATTGAAGATTGGACAGAGAGAGAACCCCCACCCCTCCCCCAATTGAACGTGTATGGCTAACAATGGAATTATTATTTGTAACTAAAGCTTACTTTTTTATTTCCCCCCTCTTCAGATAAAACATTTCAATGAACCTATTGAGGTTAGAATTACGGAATGGAATACGGGTGGCCTTCTTGCAAGAATTGAGGTGTGCCTTTATTTGAAATTCTCAGCTGTCTATTTTTTATGGTGTGTCTTCTTCCAACCATTTGCATTGTTGGATTTTTTCCCCCCAGGGTTTGCGAGCATTCCTTCCAAAAGGTGAGTTGATGGGTAGAGTTAACACCTTCACAGATTTGAAAGAAAATGTAAGTTAATTATATCCCTTGGTCAATTACCCAGTCTTTTGTTATCTGAGTCAATTATGATATGCTTTTAAACATGTGCTCAATGTTGCTTGCCCATTTAGCACCTTTTAAATGCACCATATTCTCAAATCTGTAATGATGGGTGACCATAGTAACTCAGTCCAGAGCTGATCCTGCTTGCAAAAGAGTCCATTCATATGGTCACTAAAATTTACCCAAATAGTTTGTCATTTGAACGAGTTTGAGTCCACAGAAATACCGCATGTCTTGTTTTTATTTCTTGCTTACAGATAATGGCTTTGAAGCTATAGGCAACTGTATCTTAATCTTCTTTTTGGTTTCTGTAATCCAACTGCATCGTAATGATATTTTAGAAATATATTTTTGTTTTTTCTCAAGCTTTGCTTGACTAAATAGAAGCTTAGCATTGTGGCATTTGAGCATTGTATTTGTTGGTCTGCAGGTGGGGCGCCGGATGTTTGTGTTGTTTTCTAGAATAGATGAACCTAATAATGACTTAATAATCAGTGAGAAAGAAGCTTGGGTTAGTTCCTTTTCTTCATCTACCTCTGGCTTTTTCTCCCTCCGAGGGGGGGGGGGGTGAGGGGTGTAAAACTGCTTTACTCTTCTCAATTATGTTATTTTCCCCTCTGTAGAAATGGAAAGTTTGCTATAATTGTTTAGTATTTCAGGCATTGCGACACCTTCAAGATGGAACACTTCTAGATGGGACTGTTAAGAAAATTTTTCCATATGGGGCACAAATAAGGATAGGTGAGACCAATAGAAGGTGAGAGTTCTGCTCTATCCTGTTCTGCAATTTTATGTAATATACCTAATTGCTTAGTTGAATTTTATCTTTTGTTTCTTATTCTTTCCAACTTGAACAAATGTCTAGTTTCCTCCTGTAGGTCCAATGTTCAGAGAGTAGAGAACCGTAGCCTAAAATTGACATATCAAAGAACAAATGAAAATAATTTGTGGAAAAAAAGATAGGTTGATGTGTTTCTAAAGAAACTCTATTACAAGTAATGAAGAAATGCTAGCATGAAGGTTCACGGAGACCAGCACTCATTAGGACAGCTTATATCTTTATAAATGCTCTAGTTTATGGTATGTTCATCATTTATGCATATGAAAGTTGCAAACTAAGCCTTTTTTTTTTTTTCCATAAAGTAAAGAAAAATGGAGAATTTTTTCACCACAAATGGATAAAAATCCATACGTTATTCACTTTGCGACTTTCTAGGATTTTTTTTTTTTGAACTACTAATGGGATCTAATCTTCTAGCAGAATAGTTCAAACAGAAGAATAGAAAAGCAGAATTACAGTATTGGCTCAACAGAATCAGAAACAAAGAAATTTCTGTAACTAAAGTTAATAAAGGTTTAGAGTTGAGTCAATGGTCAGTTCTGTTAACAATAATAATGCGAAATCCAGGAAGGTGTGTTTGTACACCTTTATTGACATTGGACTGATTTCTCAACATGATTCTCTACCTGTGGAATAATTAGGACTGATTTCTCTACCTGTGGAATAATTAGGTTAATGACGATGCTTTCTTGGTTGGAATTGAGGTGAATGGCCTCTTGTTTTCCCTTCTCCCTCTCTATTTTCCTCGGTCTGAACTCTGGGGGCCTCGCAAATTTTTTTTATTTTTTTTGGTTAATGAAAAGGAGTTCAACACAGGAACGTTCCAGGAGATAGCTCATTAACTATTGAAACAGTAGCCACAGAAAAGTGGTGGAATGCTCAATTTTCCTCCATTTTTTAGTTCATTGGATTAAGAATTCTAGCTGGGGTTCATGGTAAGATATAAGGTCTCGATAATAGAGGTTACATGGGATAACTTATTCCCTTGAGCAACTGAATCATGAGAGGTTTCATTATTTGATTTGATAAGAATTTGAAAGATGAGAATGTTAAGATGCTGTGAGCATTTTGCTGTGATATACCCTCTCTGTATCAGCCATACACGTGCAAGATGCTTATTCTCTTATTCTTATGATTATTGAAATTTTTTGAAGCACCTGATTGTTTGTCATAGGCAAGCTCAAAAAATTATGTTATATATGCATTCTTATTTTATTCTTTCTTATAAATGCAATGTACTTTTTCTGGAGAGGATCTTCTACAACAAGAATGATTCTTTAAGACCTTCATTATGCTTGAAGTGTCCCTGAACCTAATTTTTCTAGTATGTGTATTTACTAACTGTGATCTGATCTCCCATCAAGGGTAATAGGAAGTTATTTTTAATTGGGTTGTTAAATTCATCCAAAATACACATGTTGTTATGCCACTGAGTTGGATCTCCAGAATACCCTTCAGCTAGATGCAATGGGTGTCTCCCATTGAAAAGGAATGTGGCTCAGTTGAAGTAATCTATGTCTCTCTCAGTAGACCTCAGCTTATCTCACCCTTTCAGCTATTCGAGATTGTAAGGAATAAAGTCCACATCAGTTGTTTTATAATTCTTGAAAGCTGTAAAAATTTTATAGTGAAAAGATTTTACAGAAAAGTAATTGTGGGGGTCGACCAACTTATGGATCCGACTTGATTGTGAAATTGCTAAGGTCTCTAATACTAATAGAGTTTTGGTGTTGCTTAATATTGTAAATCAGAAAGTGAATTGATTCAGATATTTTTGCATAATAAATGAGATATAATAATTGACAAAGCCAATATCTCTTGGGAGGATGCAATAAATAAGACAATGCCTTCCAATGTGTTCAATATGGTGTTCCCTGTGCCATTCTTTTATTGCACTTCTTAAATTGCTGTGTGAGCCACAGAGCCAACTGAAACCTTAGTAAACTTAAATTATATTGCTTTCTCACTTGGTCTTTGCTGGTGCCCTCCCTTAACTCTCTATTAGTTGACAGGTTTCCACTGTTATTGTAATTGATAATTTTGTATGGTGTCCTTACAAAAATGCTCAAGTTTCCTTGAGCTCAAATAATGCGTTCTTTTCTTAGAGATGACCTTTAATGGACATAGTTTGTGCTTGTCTTTTCTTCTTGTTCAACACTTTCCAATGGATCTTAGTTCATGTTCAAAATACTTTCTATTCCTTGCAGTGGGTTGCTGCATATCTCAAGAATAACGCATGGCCGAATCGGTTCTGTCGGTGACTTTCTAACAGTGGGTGAAAATGTGAAAGTTCTAGTGGTGAAATCGATGTTTTCTGATAAAATATCACTAAGGTGAGCAAGACATGGATTCATGGATTTTCTCCTTTCAGCTTTTGCATTTTTTAATCAACAATGCAGAAAGATCACTTAAGTATGGGTGTAAGTAAATCGCCTTATGGATAGTTCCTGTCTTTCAAAGATTTTCGTGATGTGGACTGAACACCATTTCAGCTCTTTGATCCAATCTGATAGAGGAGTGATTGATGTACATGTTCTATTTTTTAGTATACGTTGCTATACATATAGGAATTTGATCCTCTTCTTTACAGTTTTTACCCATTCCCCATCAATGATATTTTCACTTTTCTCCTTCCTGCCTTTAAAAGAAAAAATAAAAACAAAAATGCATGAAGTGTTTGGAACTACTGTTTGTCACTAGAGAGTTTGTTGAGAACTAGATAGTTCATATCTTCCTTAGCCTAAGTTTGAAGTGGAGGATACAAGAATAGTAGTGAAGTTCCTGATAAATGAAACAAGACGAGCCGAGGGCTTGGGAAGAGTATGTATAATACACTGAAACAATAAAAGAATGGTTATGGATCCTTAAAACATTTAGACTTTCTTAGAAGGGGCATTAGTAGAGGAACTGCATTTTGCTTCCAAAGGAAGAAGGGGCACAGATTATCTTCGGATCTTGCAATCCTCTTTCATGAATCTGGTTTCACCTCGGATATTATCTTCAGCATTTTGAAGACACCCTTCAACAGTTTTTTGTTTCTTGCCCACCCCCCCTTTTGGGGGTTGGGGAGTGGAGAAGGGGATGTACATTAAGACACCATCCATCTTACCGACAAAGAGTACAATAGAGCTTCAATTAAGATCAAGTGGTGAGGAAAGATATGCATAGCTTAGGACTAGTAACAATCATTGCTTTGAATAGAGCTGATTCAAGGAAAAGGATCCATGTAGCCAACCCAATTTAGTTGGGATAAGGCTGAGGTGAGTTGAGTTGAACCTTACTCTAGTTTACCCAAATAAGATTTGACCAGATATTGAATGATTCTTTTGTTTTATTGTTTCCATACCCTGCAACAACGAATGAAGTAGAAGTATCCTCAAAGATTATCTCCGATATATAGAGATTCAAAGATGAGATGTATCTTATGGGTGGAAGTGAAAAACTATTTATTAGGTGAGAGGTATGAATCTATACTTTCTTGGGGTATCGAATGGATTAAGGGAATAGAAATAACTTACATTTCTCATTGTATTGCACATTTATGCGAAACAAAATGATGCTCAAGATCTCGGCAAAATGACCCCTATGTCTAATGTGGCTATTCCATTTCAACTTCCTTGTGTGTTACTGATCTCAGCAAAATGATCCCTATGGATTGATGGTTAAGGGTAGATTCATGTTCCTGGACTCCTAGTGCTGCTGCTTCTACCCACTCTCTCCCTTGGAGGTAAAATTAGTAGTTTATTGATGCATAGGAATACAAGAGGCTGCACTAGTGATGCTCAAGACGATGCTTCATACATTAATTCCTAAAATTGTATCATAAAAGAAAGTTTTTGTCGTCCTCAAAAGTTTGTCCATTTTATTGTTAGATAGATTGTTCCTTTCATGATTATTTGCTAATGGTCTACAATTGATTTGGATTTAAGAGGATATGAGAGTCTTTTTATTTCTTTTTTTTACGTTGCATTGGAATGGTGGTGATGTTTGGGGAGATTATAGACCCCCTGTCCATTGGAAAATGGTTGCATTCATGACATTTGCACACATCATCCCATTTTCCTTATTTCCTCCAACGTGGTTAGGATTTTCTTTTCTATATATCCTTCCACTTTCTTGGGATTCTCTTCTCTACAAGGATCAGTATAGAAACCTTGTCATGGATAAATGTGCTTGAACAGATAGCCTCTGTCTTCTGATCTGGCATATTGCACTCCTATATCCCGCCCTGTCCTGACATTCTGTTGTGTCCAAAGCTTTTTTTTAGGATTTTGCAACTAGTTGTTATAATTATTTAGAAGTTTGTTGTTGGGATATTTGTGGTGCCAATTTCAGTGTCTAGCTTCTGAAGATTCTATTGTCGCCTGCAGTATAGCAAATCTTGAGAGTGAGCCTGGCCTATTCCTATCAAATAAAGAGGTGACTCATTGCAGCTCTTATTCGTCTCTGTTTGGCTTCTGTATCCTCTTCTAGTGAATTAATGCTACAATCTTTTGTTAAAATTTTGACTAAAAGATTTCTTATTAAGCTTTTTTTTTCACTTTCCTGTGATGGGCAGAGAGTATTTTCTGAGGCTGAAGAGATGGCTAAAAAGTACAGGCAAAAGCTCCCAGTTGTTTCTGCAACTCGTAAGCTAGATGACCTTCCGACTGATGTTCTTCCATTTGATGACGAAGCAAGATTATATTCAAACTGGAAATGGTTCAAATTCGGACAAGACAATGCTTCGAACTGACTAATGAGGTAGCTTGTTTGTACGATAGTGAGCTGGGAAATTGGGAGGTGCTAAGCCCCGCATGCCTGAAGAGACTAAAGTATCCTTATATTAAGTGTCGAACATTAACTAAAGGTGTTTTAGTGTTTTCAAGTTCAATCCATTGAAAATCGATGGAAGCAAGGGGATATGCAATGCTCTAGTGAACACCCCATGTTTCCTTTCCTTTGTTTTTTTTTTTTTTTGTATAAATTTTCTCTTTGTTGACAGTTCTAAGATGTGGAATGTCAAAATTTTGCATGTTGTACCATATGTAATTGCTATTTAATTGATATGAAAAGATACCTTGTCAAGCGAACAACCTAAATGACCAAATAAGGAGAAAGCCACTGGTGAAAACTTTATCACCAGTCACTGGTTAAAGTCAGTTTGCTCTACCTTAATGTATCCATCAGCTTTTACTTGGCAATATACTTAAAAAGAAGAATGGGCCTGAGGTGTTGGCTCTGTTGGACTGAGCTGGGATATGAACTATATTGTGGAGCTGTGCCTTTGATTACTAGATCTACCTTTTCAACTTCTGTTACTTTTCCTGCTACCAGTTCATTAAGTTCATCTATCATGTTAGCTAAGTGTGATTTAAAGAAAAAAGCTCACACTATTACCCTGTCAGTCTGGAACTGCCTTAGTTACCTTTTCCCATATGACAGTGTATCTGAATATCTATCTAGGTTTGTATGCTCAACTAAGAGTTCAGACAGGTGAGCAATACCTATACTCTGAATTCTCATGATTTGCGGTCATTTGAGGCTAACAGATTGGCAGAGAACATCAAATGACGCATTTGGTGGGTCCAATAGGGAGTTTTTTGTTTTTTTTGGGCCAATATAGAAAAACTGCAGGGAAAAAAAAAATGACTCTTGAGGTTTGGATTCTCACACACAAGAGTGCTTGAATGCAACTTGAGAATGGTAATGGTAAAATTTCTGAAAAGGGTGGATAGATTGCCTGGTAAACTTATTAAAATGGTGTAGGCCTGTGGTGCAAAAAGACTGGAATAGGCTGGGTTTTTGAAAACCCAGGCCCAGCCTGGGGTCCATAGAGCTCAGCCCTGGCCATGCCAGGCCCAAGTCCTACCGCATTTGGTACTGTTTGCATCATTTTTTATATGTATTTTATGGCAAAAGGTTCTGTGCACGGCCATGCATGATGCACAACTATGCATACAATCGTTAGATGGGATGAGGGTTTATGGTGCACGTCTTCACTTCACTCCACCAGGCCCTGCATATGTTCATACATGTTTATACATACAATAGGCACAGAGCCAACATACCGATTCTGAGGCTGATGAGGACCAATCCACATTAATTCCGATTGGCTGGGACTGATTTGGGTTTGGATTCTAGGTTTTTAAACTGGAGAGTCCAGCTCCCCTCTGAACACCATCCAAGGGCTGGGAGGAGTTGGACACGCATCTTAACACCTACCAATACCTGGGGATGCGTGTCCAACTCATCCCAACCCTTGAATTAGTTGTTGGATGATTGTTGATGTTGGAGAGGATCTTTTTTTTTTGGGATGAAAGACTAAGTGTTTGGATGAAAGATTAAATGCATATTTGTGTGAGTTTTTCGTTAAATACATATTTGTGTGAGTTTTTCGGCCGTTTAAGATAACATGTGGCCAATAAAAATATAAGAGAGGGGTCTGTCATCTATGCATTGGCTCATAAACCCAAGGAAGGGGGGCTTTTGGGCTTCTTGTGCATCAAAGCACTAAAGATTCTGAACATTTAAATTTTATTGGACACATTTCAAATTTGAGAAAGTGGCTTCTACGTGCCCAGAATCAAAAGACCAATGACCTAACCCACAAATGCCTTTTCAACCAAAAGAAGAAAAAAAAAACCCAGATATGCCTTAAGAGCAACTGAACGAACTACAAGGCCATGGAAGTACTCTTATCTGTACTCTTTATTTCTCTTCTGTTTTTTTGGGGTAATATATCTACTCTTATCTCACTCATAATTAAGTCTTAAACTCAACAAAATATTAATTAATAAAAGTTAAACTAGACTACTGTTAGGGTTGCGGCTTATCCTCACGGGTGATCTCAATCCCTTGTTTTAAGGTACTCTCTTTCAACACATTAGAAATAGTCCATTAATAAATGTTATATGGAGAAGGTGGCAAAGCTATTTTAAATAGGGTTATGGGCTCCATGAATTTAACGGCAACAATGGATTAAAAATAAATAAATAAATAAAAAATTCATAAGAAGATGGGCACTTAAAGTTATGATGATAGAATAGAAATGCAAGCTCCCACTTGCTGACTTGCTAGTCCTATCGGCTTATGGATGGAGAATAGGTTAATTTCTCTCCCTGATTGTTTTCTTCCTCTTATGACTACTTAAATACATTTGGGAAAAAGATCCACACCAATGTGGGGATTACTTTCCATGCCCTCTCTAGGGTTTATGTATCGGTTCCAGTTCTGGCGATATCGATAGTAGATTGATACAAATGATGGTATTGGTTAGAAAGGAGATATTTTTTAAATAGGAGAGGGTTCCTTGAAATGCAGTGTGACCTCTACATTAGTATGTGGTTCAATAGAAGTGCATACGAAAGCATCAATAGGTGAAATTTCTGCCTTTCATGAGAGATGGGGCGGTCATTTTGTTGCCATCTATTTTTGGGGGCAAGCTGCCTTTTAGGCTTCTTTTTTCCTTTTTAAAATTTAAGCTAATTTGGATCTGATAGTCCAATACTTAAATTAGTATTCATACTGCATTGATATCGACTGTGACTGATAGCGTGTTTTAAAACAAGTTGTCTCACATTATCAATGGACCCTACATTGACAATCTCTTCTCACACCAAATAGGCATGTGTAACTAAACCATTTCTCACACATCTATTGGTGTGATGTCCCACAATACTCAGATTAGTATTTGTATTTTATTGATATCGACAGCGACTGATAGCGTGCTTTAAACCCTAACTGTCTCACATTGATCAGGGGATCCCACATTGAAACTCTCTTCTCACATCGAATAGGATTCTGTATGCTAAACCATCTCTCGTACATCTATTGGTGTGATATCCCACATAGGGTTTTAAAATGCAAGAACTACTGGCCAAGGCCGAGGCCAATCCATACTACATTTCTAGGGTTAGGGTACAACTTTACCGATCCCGACTAATTCTTGACTGATTTTGGCCAATCTGGATCCAAATCGACGGAGGATCTTGATTCCACTCTTTAAAACCCTAGTCCCACACTGGCAGTGTGGAAAACCTCTCCCCAATACAATAGTATGTGAAGATACATTTGGATTTATTTTCTCTGGCCACACTTAGGATATGTCCATGGTTCTCAAGGCTCAATAACCTAGAATCTTTCCGTACATTGTTTTCTTCCTTCCAAGTCTATGAAAACTAATTAATTAAATTATAGTATTAGTGTAAGGTGAAAGTTAAGTAATACACAAAGGTTTTAATGTAAGTTGCCCTAACTCTTGCAGATGCAAACTAGTTAGAAATACTTAAATAGGTCCAATTGGATCCTTATTCTCCTCTTTGTAAGACATTTGTATAAGAGAGAGAGAAAGCTGAAACTCCCTAAGACTAGGTTCTCAAAACCTTTATAGTTCATAGAAACAAATATTTTTGAGAAGCTAGTGGCCCATTCACATTACTTACTATCTTTAGAAGTGGGCTGTACTGTATGGTTTGTTAAATAAAGTTATTCCAGTCAAGACCTGTTCTAGGATCTAAAATTTGACTTATGGTGGTTACTGCAAAGCATATCCTCCATATTATCATTTCACATGGCATAATTAGATGTGCTAGACTATGGTATATTAGTCATGGAACAGGGTTTTCTGAGCAAGCAAAGTAGGATCATAACTAGCTAAAATGGGTGAAAAAAATTGTGTTTACCAAATTATGCATAGGATAAGATCGAGAGAGATCTAAAACAATTTCCCCACCAATTCTAGTTTCGATTAAAGAAAAGAGAAAAAGATCAGATGCGGTTATTTAGCTGATTCTTATCGAAATCGATTTAGACCAATTCGACCTGATTCCAATTAATATAACCCTGCTCTCAAATTCGCCAAAAATGAGATTAATGACATCATATCATATCAGTTGCCAACTCAATTCTCATATATGTGCTAGGTTGGGAATGAACTCAATCCCAAATTAAGTACAACACTGTTCAATGACAAACCCTAATTAAATTAAGGGTTTGATTTTGTGACTTTCATCCAATCTATCCCATTTCTCAAACTCCAACATGTTAGATGAGCAGAGTTGAGCTTCATTACAGTCAAAAACTCAACCACAAAACCCTAATCGTGAACCGTGCCCTTTATATATTTCAACCCCACTCTCTCTCTCATGTCATGTGTGTCTTAGCCTTCACTTGCCCCAAAACGCACCCACTATTTCTTCCTTGGTAATACAATCAGTTAACTCATTTAATTTACCGCATCACACAAGTAAGAAATAAATATCGAATTTTACCAACTTTACCCCCAGTGAAAAGAGTAAAATGTCCTCTAAGTTCACGCCCTCCCCTAAACCCTAATTCTTTGTTAATTCAAGAAATATAGTTTATGTGTGATGTGGAGTATTATACAAAAAAATAAAGACATTGGAAGTGGTTGCGTACTCCAACCCTTCTACAGTGCTTACTTTCACGATCCCCTAAATTGCCTCACTTCTATTATCACCAAATCTCCTGTTCCCTAGGTATGGTGCCAGCTCCCTTGGAATCTTATACCTTGAATATAATCTGACCCACATGATATAAGGTTTTGGGTCAGCTTTGAACCGGAATCTGACCTAACTGAGTTCAATTACCATAATTTTTGCACAAGGGTATTATTCTTAGTGAGTTTAGATTAAGGTTATTAAACTTGGAATCAAGATCACCATATGATTCCGATTTTGATTCAATTCAATTCATTAGAAAAACAGTCAGAATCAATTTGAACCTAGAAATCTAGCACAGATCGGCATTTCTAGAACGACTAAAATCATATAAAACCCTAGAAACCGAGCATGGATCAACTATTCCAGATTAGTTAGAATCAACCTGAACCCTAGAAACCCAGCATTGATCAACATCAACTATTTCAAATAAATTGAAATCAACTTGAACCCTAGGAACCTTGCATAGATAGACCATTTTGGATTAGTTGGAATCGACTAGAGTCTTAGAACCCTAGAAACTAGCATAGACCATCTGCTCTGGATCGATGGAATTGGCCAAAACCCAAGAAACCCAACATAGGTCCACTATCTTTGTCAGCTAGAATCAACTTAAACCCTAGAAACGACTCGACCTAAACCCTAGAAACCCAACATAGATTGGCTATTTCAGATCGACTAGAATCCTAGAAACCCAACTTAGAATGACCTTCTAGATCGACTAGAATCGACTTGAACCCTAGAAAATCAGCCATTTCAAACTGGTTGACTGGGATTGGGCTTGAGCTCAGTCAATCCTAATCCAAGACACCATATTCGATCGATCCAATCTTGATTCTTGAATATCTGGTTTAGATAGTGAGACTATTAGAATTTTTTATTTTTATTTATTTATTTAATTTTGCTAATGATGGATATCTAGACCTTCGACTTGACTAGTCTCTTAGACTTATAATGACCCCACAACTACATAGAGTGGACCATCATCTTGAATGAGAACCACTCGTGAGACTACTTAAATTAGTGATTGTTAAGCTTTCAAAAACACCCACCCTCCCTTTACCATTTTTTTTTTTTTTGGTAAGCTTAAGCTTTCGAACATGGTACAATATGAGGAGATGAATTGGGCACAAGAAGATGGCATACTTTGAAAGCCAAAACGCTTGCCATCAGCTCCATACACGTGTCCAAGAAAAGTATGATTGATCTCTTTGTTGTTTGGTAAGAGTATGATTGCTCTGTTGTGTTCTACCTTATTAGACCAAAGATCCCATCAATAAGATGTGGTCAAGGTCAACAGAATGGAGAAAAGGGTCTATATGCATCGCGTGTAATAACTAATAAGGGACCATCTCTGAACTCTGATTGGGGAATGACACGCATGCCGCAGCGGCAGCAAAGTTCAGGTCCTCAGGACTCAGTAGTACAGTGTCTTCCCCTCGTGCCATCCCTGAAAGCCTCTCACACAAGAAATACAGTGGCCATGGCTATGGTATATATTTCCTTTTCCATATTATATAATCACATTCAAACGTTCTTGGCTACAGAAGAGCTTCAAACTCGTAGCAGCTTCACCATTTCCCCACTACCCACCTCGACTTTCAAATGGAAACTCTAATAAAAAAGCCCACCTTTGATGATGAACAATAAGACCATTTGCTGTACCAGCTCTGGTATGCAATTACTACGCATTAGTGGCGGCGCCACCACCAGCAAGCCACCTCTCTGACAAGGGAAGGGTGTGTTAAAGGTAAGAAAAGTGAAACCATCCTCAGTTCCTCTCTATAACTCCGAGTGCTTGCAGTGTCTTCACATCCACACATATATATTTTTTCTCTCTCACTTGCATGTTTTAATGCTTGGTGTGAACTTTAAGCATCCTTAGTTCTCGACCACCACCTCTTCCTCTCACTCACATGCATGTTTTCCCTTAGAGTGGACTTTAACCAGTAGCTCCATCACCACCATCATCACCCAATCAACCCCATTTCTTAACCTTCTCCCCCAACCTTTAGAAGTCTCTAATGGAGGATAAGACCCATATCATCAGCTGCTGGTGCTACGTGCTCTGTTTTCTCCTAACCTTTTCACCTACACTAGTCTCTTCCCTGTCTCCAGATGGGCAGGCCCTTCTCTCCCTTCTTACATCTGCAGATGTTTCTTCAACATCTTCTTCATCCATTCTTTCTTCTTGGAACCCCTCACAAGCCACACCCTGTACATGGCAGGGCGTGACATGTTCTCCACAGAATAGAGTCATCTCGGTCTCTGTCCCAAACACATTCCTTAACCTTTCTTCACTCCCTTCAGTGCTCTCTACGCTCTCATCTCTTCAGCTTCTCAATCTCTCTACCACCAATATATCTGGTCCCATTCCTCCCTCCTTTGGTCTCCTCGCCCACCTGCGCCTTCTTGACCTCTCCTCTAATTCTCTCTCGGGCCCCATTCCACCGGAGCTCGGCATGCTTACGTCGCTTCAGTTCCTCTTTTTGAATTCAAATCGTCTCTCGGGTCGCATTCCTCAGCAACTCGCTAACCTCTCGTCCCTGCAAGTCTTCTGTATCCAAGACAATCTCTTGAACGGTTCCCTACCTTCGCAACTGGGCTCATTGGTCTCCCTTCAAGAGTTTCGTGTAGGAGGAAACCCATACCTGACAGGCGAAATACCTCCTCAGTTGGGATTACTCATCAATCTCACCACATTCGGCGCTGCTGCGACTTCGCTCTCTGGTGTGATACCCCCAACGTTTGGGAACTTGATCAATCTTCAGACATTGGCGCTTTATGATACCGAGATATTTGGTTCGATTCCGCCTGAACTGGGCTTGTGTTCAGAGCTCAGAAATTTGTATCTGCACATGAACAAGCTCACTGGTTCAATCCCACCTCAACTGGGCAAGTTGCAGAAGCTTACAAGCTTGCTTCTTTGGGGAAATTCTATCACTGGACCAATCCCATCTGAGCTCTCCAACTGTTCATCTCTAGTAGTCCTTGACGCTTCTGCAAACGATATTTCTGGTGAAATCCCAGCTGATTTCGGGAATCTTGTGATTCTTGAACAGCTTCATCTATCAGATAATTCACTCACGGGTCCAATTCCGTGGCAGTTGAGCAACTGTACCAGTCTAACTGCTCTTCAGCTTGATAAGAACCAGTTATCAGGGCCTATTCCATTGCAGGTTGGTAATTTGAAATTTTTGCAGAGTTTATTCTTGTGGGGTAATTTGGTTTCTGGAAATATCCCTTCTTCTTTTGGAAATTGCACTGAGCTTTATGCTCTTGATCTTTCGAGGAACAAACTCACTGGGTCAATCCCAGAAGAGATTTTTGGTTTGAAGAAGCTGAGCAAGCTTCTGCTTCTGGGGAATTCGTTATCAGGTGGGTTGCCTCGAAGCATTCCTGAATGCCAGTCTCTTGTGAGGTTGAGGCTTGGGGAGAACCAGCTCTCAGGTCAGATTCCTAAGGAAATAGGTGATTTGCAGAATCTTGTCTTCCTTGACTTGTACACCAATCACTTCTCCGGTGACCTTCCTATTGAGATTGCCAATATCACAGTTCTTGAGCTATTGGATGTGCACAACAACCACATAACTGGAGAAATCCCATCTCAGTTGGGAGAACTTGTAAATTTGGAGCAGCTTGATCTTAGCAGGAACAGTTTCACAGGTGAAATGCCTGGGAGCTTTGGAAATTTCAGTTACTTGAACAAGCTTATTCTCAACAATAACTTGCTCACTGGGTCGATTCCCAAGTCTATTCAGAACTTACAGAAATTAACGCTACTCGATTTGAGCTTCAACAGCTTCTCGGGTCCAATACCCCCGGAAATTGGTTTTGTGACAAGCTTGACAATTAGTTTGGACTTGAGCTCCAACAGGTTCACAGGAAAAATCCCTGAAGAGATGTCGCGTTTAACTCAGTTGCAGTCACTTGATCTGTCCAATAACATGTTCTATGGAGGAATTGAAGTTTTGGGTCACCTAACCAGTCTCACTTCTCTGAATATTTCCTTCAACAATTTCTCGGGTCCTATCCCTGTAACTCCATTCTTCAGGACTCTATCTTCAAATTCGTACATCCAAAATCCAAAGCTCTGTGAATCCTTTGATGGGTCTACTTGTTCCTCGAGGATGCTTCAACGAAGTGGTCTAAAATCTGCCAAAACTGCAGCTGTAATTTCTGTGACTCTTGCATCGGTAACAGTGGCTATTCTTGCATCTTGGCTTCTTTTATCCCGAAATTGGAAGTTCATGTCTGATAAGTCCTCAGGTTCATCAGCCTCTTCATCGGGTGCTGAAGATTTCTCATATCCATGGACTTTTATCCCATTTCAGAAGCTTAATTTCACTATTGAGAACATTCTTGAGTGTCTGAAAGATGAGAATGTGATTGGGAAAGGTTGTTCGGGGATTGTTTATAGAGCTGAGATGCCCAGTGGAGAATTAATAGCTGTGAAGAAGCTTTGGAAGACAAAGAAGGAAGAAGAAGCTGTGGATTCTTTTGCTGCAGAAATTCAAATTCTTGGACACATTCGCCATCGAAACATCGTCAAGCTTCTTGGTTACTGTTCAAATAAATCTGTTAAGCTCTTGCTTTATAACTACATCCCTACTGGGAACCTGCAACAGCTGTTACAGGGGAACAGGAACTTGGATTGGGAAACCAGGTATAAGATTGCTGTAGGATCTGCTCAGGGTCTTGCCTATCTTCATCATGATTGTGTACCGGCGATTCTTCACAGGGACGTCAAGTGCAATAATATACTTTTGGATTCCAAGTTTGAGGCTTATCTGGCAGATTTTGGACTGGCCAAGCTGATGAGCGCTCCCAATTATCAACATGCAATGTCAAGAGTTGCAGGATCTTATGGATATATTGCACCAGGCAAGTATTTATCTTTTCTAAGTTTCTATTGCTTAATTTTTCATTTCCTCTTATATGTTCAACTATTACAAGGCCTTTTATTTTATTTTATTTATTTATTATTTAAATTAGATTTTTGGTAGTTCCTGAATCCTGTGAACATTATTCAGGTTTTTCTACTTATTTTCTTTCCCTATGCTGATTAAATTTCCAGCTGTCTGCTGATTTCTTCTTAGCCCATATAAATTTCACTCCTCTTGGGTTTGTCATGACCTTATGTACAGCAAAATAATAAACTTGGTTTTCTCATTATCCAACCATATTGTATAAGATAAGGGTGACTAGGACATTTCTAATCATTATACTCGATCCAATAAGTTGTCTGTTTGATTGTTAAGGTTGAAGATCTATGTGGATATAATAAAGAAAGGTTTATACTGTACAAATCATGTTATATGGTCTGCTTTAAAGGTGATCTTAGATCCCAGCTCAATACGTTTAAGGTCTATTTTTCCTTTCAGCTCATATTATGACTTTAGTATGCTGTCATCCCTGATGCTTATGTTTGATGTTGTATCAAGTAGTTATCTCTTGGAGCTCGAAAGTGCTGGTTTCTTGATCTTTTTATTTTGCCTTTTTGTCAATGTGATGCATCAAGCTTGACCTGACTTGTAATCCTAATTATTAAATTTCTATGTTCTGGCAGAGTATGGCTACACCATGAACATAACAGAGAAGAGTGATGTCTACAGCTATGGGGTGGTCTTACTAGAGATCCTTAGTGGCCGTAGTGCGGTACAGCCCCAGATTGGTGATGGGCTCCATATAGTAGAGTGGGTGAAGAAGAAAATGGGGAGCTTTGAGCCAGCTATAACCATCTTGGATTCAAAGCTCCAGGGATTGCCTGATCAGATGGTGCAGGAGATGCTGCAAACACTAGGGATTGCAATGTTCTGTGTGAACGCATCACCATCAGAGCGACCCACCATGAAGGAAGTGGTGGCATTGTTGATGGAGGTGAAGAGCCCACCTGAAGAATGGGGGAAGACTTCACAACCTCTCATAAAGCAGCCATCAATCCCAAGCTGAAACTCTCTCCTTGTTATGTTCCCAGAAGTCTCTCAGTTATGAATTTATGATTTATTTTCCTAATCCATGAGAAAGGAAAGAGTTGGAATGGGTAGGACAAGGTTGGAAGAAGTTCTAATTGGAGCTATTCATTTTTTGGGTGTTGATGGCGGTCCTTGGTTCTCATTTGCACAGAACTACAGATCCAAAAAAGAAAAAAAAATGCTGGCTGGTTTATTTCTACATGTTTTTGCATCCATTTTTCCCCCTTTTCCTTCACTGGGTCCCCCCTTCAATTTCATAAACAAAATAGACTAAGCATTGATTGTTGAACCATATAATTTTCCAGACATGGAGAGCCAGAAGAATTTTTCAAGGGGTTAAGGAAGCATAAATGTTGTGAATGAGAGTACTAAATAGAGCATGGACCACAGTTTCAAATTTCAATTTCATTTTCACCTGAAACATTTGGAGACTTGAACCACATAGAATCAAAGGAAAGAGGGAATCTGGAAATGGAAGACCACTTATCTGGTTTGTAGGCCCTATGATGCAGGCTGAGGAGGAGACAAAGAAGCAAACACCAACGCCTGAGCTGCCCTGTCCACGTGCCTGGTCAACTAGTGGCTTTTGTCTCTCAAATCTCTGGAATTCTCTCTCTTGGACCATCTTGGACCATCCATACTAGATTTTCAGAAGTGATTTGTGTGAAAAAAAAGAAAGCTTTGCCAAAGAGAAGTTCAATATTTTCATTTGTTCTCTTCCCTAAAAGATCCACAAAGATAAAGTTCAATATTTCGTTTCATTTGTTCTATACTTCCGTTGTGTATCCATTCATTTGCTTCTGGGAAAAGAGACCCAATTCAAAGACTCATTAAATTTTTGCACTTTCGCAACATGAACCTGAGGAGACATCACCGGTGCCTTGTGCTTTAGATGCGTATGGGAAAATGAATGGTCCCCGTGCGTGCGAGAGAGACAGTAAAGATACGGCCCCTCACAGGCTTAGCAAACGGTGAACACAGCCCATGGTCTAGAGAAACTCGAGAGCCAAGACTGCAAGCAAGGGCATTCAATGGTCCCAGCTGAGGATTAACAAATGTAATGGTGAAACCCAAGACCTGCTTTGCTCCATCCCTATTGGTTACACCATTTCAAAAATTGGAATCAGATTGGCCAAATAAATCATATATAGTGGGCCGCCACCTAATGATGTGAATTTGAAACCGAAAAACTAAAACAGAATCATTTAATATACGATTTCAGTGTAAATGATTTGATTCAATTCTCACTCTGGCACTGGATTGTCCCTTCCACAGAAACCTATAAATTGGCTTACAAGGTGAAAGGACCCAAGATCATATCAACCGACAACAATTCTCTTTGAAAACCGATGTGAGACTGTAACAGATCTTCGAACCGAAAGGAACCCAATTCCAAACGATCCTATGGTTTGAATCAAAACATACTTTGGGAGAGTATAAACAGCACATCACAGATAATTGAGATCTCCAACAGCAATGCATGATTAATTGAAGGGATTTGCTAACGTCACTGAAGCGACCGTAAGGGTGGTGGCCTACTGCCCTACACAAACACAGCACACAGGGTCCTTGGCATTGGGAACCTCATAAAACACAGGGATGAAAAATAAGACTACAGGTCAAAGAATCTGCGATGCTAGCATTTTCATCAATTGAAAGGTAGTTTCAACCTCCTCACATGGACAAACATGATTATACAAAGAATCAAGGATCAAACCCACATTGAGTTACACACAACTACACAAAATAATCACTGGACACAACCCTATCATGGAGCCCTTCAAGTTGAAACTACAAGAATGTTCTCTTCAGCCACATCTTCTCAAACAACTTAGTACAATAAATCAACATCCAATTTATTTGTCTTTTTGAACAGAAACAATAATTTGAACCCAAACACAGGATCCTGTCTGAGGATACTCCCAAAGAAAGAATGGCGAAGTGCAGAGTATCTGTTTTAATCCTTCATCAGCAGCAAAGACTTTGCAGGCTCCATATAGATACAGCACTTCCAAAAGGATAAACCCACATGAGGAGTCCTGTAATCTGCCAAAAGACCACACATCCACTAGTCTTTTGGTGACTCCCAGCCACTGCAGTACTGAAGCACTAAACATGCAGCACAGAACTGTCCCTTTTCTTTACTAAAATCTTGGACTATGTTAGTTAAGAGGTGATTAATCAATACAGCCTTTCAAACATTAGTGATTTTCTCCAAATGAGGAACAGAAACATCTGATGTTGCAACCTTTCTCCTGAAAAATTTTCCTTTAAAATGAATTATAGAGATACTTTCCTTCAGTCATATAAGCAATCCGATAAAGGTATGAAATGAATGTAACACCAAGACATCTTTCCCATATCATTCAGTTAAAAAAGATGCTGGATTATGGAACACTTATCGGAGGACAAGATTCAGCAGAAAAATGTTATGTTCCCAAACCAACTCCCACCCTCCTCCCAAAAAACGTAGCATTTTTTATTTTAAATTTGTGTAATGATCCATAAGCTAGAGAACTGTCTTTGTATCTGCCACTGAAGCTCTTTCAACTACATTCTAAACAATTCAAAGCTTCAGTGGACCCTATTCTAAAAGATCTCATTTGAGAGGATGAGTTTGAAACCAAGATACCTATTAAGCAAACAGAAGATACTTCATTTCAGTTTCATGAAGAAGAACCATGACAGTGAAACAACTATAACAAATATTTAATAATCTAAGTTAGGGATGTGAAGAGGTTAGTGCTATAGAAGCTAATTTGTTGGCCTAAGTATCATTGCCGGAAGCAATTTTAGGGTCAACGATGATCAGGAATGGTCCTCTCAGAAATGTCAGAAACTGAGAATTTAATTTCCAGCAGGGACAAAATTCTGTTGGGCAGAAATCAGCGACAGCCAAGGATCTGGAACTCCAGCATTACCAAGACAGGAAAATTAGGGAGATATTCAAGAGTCAGGGGTTCTTATGATGGAATATTCCTGATTCTACCCCACAACACCAGGGAGGCCATTAATTAGAGCGGGAACGGTAGTTTCTGTCGCACCTTTGCAATGAGAGTTAGCTCATGAAATTCTGTGTTCTTGGGGATCCCCTGCATTGAGATCAGATAGAGAATCGCCCCCTTTTTTTCTTTTTTCTTTTTTTTTTTTTGGGGGGGGGGGGG